>NW_027305777.1:0-13108 GCF_039555335.1 Amphiura filiformis | reverse complement strand
TATCAAAACATCCGGTGGTGACTATCTGCATAATTTGCAATCTAAATAAATTTATAATTCATTCATAAATAGCCGTGAGAACTGTTTTTCTAAATCAACATTCCGGGCTCATTGCACCTGATGGGAGTGAGTGACAACCTTGAAATTGGTATCAAAAGATGCGCTGTGGCAATCTGCATAATTTCCACTCTAAATAGATTCCATAATTGGCTTAAAAAAGCCATGAAAACTTCGTTTCGTTGATTATCACTTTTGGCAAAAAGTGATAATCAACAAAACAAACTCACTACACCTGCTAGGAATGAATGACAACTTTGAAATGGGTATCAAAACATCCGCTGTGACTATCTGCATAATTTGCAATCAAAATCAATTCATAATTCATTCAGAAGTAGCCGTGAGAACTTCGTTTCGTTGATTATCACTTTTGGCAAAAGTGATAATCAACAAACAAACTCACTACACCTGCTAGGAATGAATGACAACTTTGAAATGGGTATCAAAACATCCGCTGTGACTATCTGCATAATTTGCAATCAAAATTCAATTCATAATTCATTCAGAAGTAGCCGTGAGAACTTCGTTTCGTTGATTATCACTTTTGGCAAAAGTGATAATCAACAAAACAAACTCCTACACCTGCTAGGAATGAATGACAACTTTGAAATGGGTATCAAAACATCCGCTGTGACTATCTGCATAATTTGCAATCAAATTCAATTCATAATTCATTCAGAAGTAGCCGTGAGAACTTCGTTTCGTTGATTATCACTTTTGGCAAAAAGTGATAATCAACAAAACGGGCTCACTGCACCTGTTAGGAATGAATGACAACTTTGAAATGAGTATCAAAACATCCGCTGTGACTATCTGCATAATTTGCAATCGAAATAAATTCATAATTCATTCATAAATAGCCGTGAGAACTGTTTTTCTAAATCAACATTCCGGGCTCATTGCACCTGATGGGAGTGGTGACAACCTTGAAATTGGTATCAAAAGATGCGCTGTGGCAATCTGCATAATTTCCACTCTAAATAGATTCCATAATTGGCTTAAAAAAGCCATGAGAACTTCGTTTCGTTGATTATCACTTTTGGCAAAAGTGATAATCAACAAACAAACTCACTACACCTGCTAGGAATGAATGACAACTTTGAAATGGGTATCAAAACATCCGCTGTGACTATCTGCATAATTTGCAATCAAAATCAATTCATAATTCATTCAGAAGTAGCCGTGAGAACTTCGTTTCGTTGATTATCACTTTTGGCAAAAAGTGATAATCAACGAAACAAACTCACTACACCTGCTAGGAATGAATGACAACTTTGAAATGGGTATCAAAACATCCGCTGTGACTATCTGCATAATTTGCAATCAAAATCAATTCATAATTCATTCAGAAGTAGCCGTGAGAACTTCGTTTCGTTGATTATCACTTTTGGCAAAAAGTGATAATCAACGAAAACAAACTCACTACACCTGCTAGGAATGAATGACAACTTTGAAATGGGTATCAAAACATCCGCTGTGACTATCTGCATAATTTGCAATCAAAATCAATTCATAATTCATTCAGAAGTAGCCGTGAGAACTTCGTTTCGTTGATTATCACTTTTGGAAAAAGTGATAATCAACGAAACGGGCTGACTGCACCTGCTAGGAATGAATGACAACTTTGAAATGGTATCAAAACATCCGCTGTGACTATCTGCATAATTTGCAATCAAAATCAATTCATAATTCATTCAGAAGTAGCCGTGAGAACTTCGTTTCGTTGATTATCACTTTTGGCAAAAGTGATAATCAACGAAACAAACTCACTGCACCTGCTAGGAATGAATGACAACTTTGAAATGGGTATCAAAACATCCGCTGTGACTATCTGCATAATTTGCAATCAAAATCAATTCATAATTCATTCAGAAGTAGCCGTGAGAACTTCGTTTCGTTGATTATCACTTTTGGCAAAAGTGATAATCAACAAAACAAACTACACCTGCTAGGAATGAATGACAACTTTGAAATGAGTATCAAAACATCCGCTGTGACTATCTGCATAATTTGCAATCGAAATAAATTCATAATTCATTCATAAATAGCCGTGAGAACTGTTTTTCTAAATCAACATTCCGGGCTCATTGCACCTGATGGGAGTGAGTGACAACCTTGAAATTGGTATCAAAAGATGCGCTGTGGCAATCTGCATAATTTCCACTCTAAATAGATTCCATAATTGGCTTAAAAAAAGCCATGAGAACTTCGTTTCGTTGATTATCACTTTTGGCAAAAGTGATAATCAACAAAACAAACTCACTACACCTGCTAGGAATGAATGACAACTTTGAAATGGGTATCAAAACATCCGCTGTGACTATCTGCATAATTTGCAATCAAAATCAATTCATAATTCATTCAGAAGTAGCCGTGAGAACTTCGTTTCGTTGATTATCACTTTTGGCAAAAGTGATAATCAACAAACAAACTCCTACACCTGCTAGGAATGAATGACAACTTTGAAATGGGTATCAAAACATCCGCTGTGACTATCTGCATAATTTGCAATCAAAATCAATTCATAATTCATTCAGAAGTAGCCGTGAGAACTTCGTTTCGTTGATTATCACTTTTGGCAAAAAGTGATAATCAACGAAACAAACTCACTACACCTGCTAGGAATGAATGACAACTTTGAAATGGGTATCAAAACATCCGCTGTGACTATCTGCATAATTTGCAATCAAAATCAATTCATAATTCATTCAGAAGTAGCCGTGAGAACTTCGTTTCGTTGATTATCACTTTTGGCAAAAAGTGATAATCAACTAAACGGGCTCACTGCACCTGCTAGGAATGAATGACAACTTTGAAATGAGTATCAAAACATCCGCTGTGACTATCTGCATAATTTGCAATCTAAATAAATTCATAATTCATTCATAAATAGCCGTGAGAACTGTTTTCTAAATCAACATTCCGGGCTCATTGCACCTGATGGGAGTGGTGACAACCTTGAAATTGGTATCAAAAGATGCGCTGTGGCAATCTGCATAATTTCCACTCTAAATAGATTCCATAATTGGCTTAAAAAAGCCATGAAAACTTCGTTTCGTTGATTATCACTTTTGGCAAAAGTGATAATCAACAAAACAAACTCACTACACCTGCTAGGAATGAATGACAACTTTGAAATGGGTATCAAAACATCCGCTGTGACTATCTGCATAATTTGCAATCAAAATCAATTCATAATTCATTCAGAAGTAGCCGTGAGAACTTCGTTTCGTTGATTATCACTTTTGGCAAAAAGTGATAATCAACAAAACAAACTCACTACACCTGCTAGGAATGAATGACAACTTTGAAATGGGTATCAAAACATCCGCTGTGACTATCTGCATAATTTGCAATCAAAATCCATTCATAATTCATTCAGAAGTAGCCGTGAGAACTTCGTTTCGTTGATTATCACTTTTGCCAAAAGTGATAATCAACGAAACAAACTCCTACACCTGCTAGGAATGAATGACAACTTTGAAATGGGTATCAAAACATCCGCTGTGACTATCTGCATAATTTGCAATCAAAATCAATTCATAATTCATTCAGAAGTAGCCGTGAGAACTTCGTTTCGTTGATTATCACTTTTGGCAAAAGTGATAATCAACAAAACAAACTCACTACACCTGCTAGGAATGAATGACAACTTTGAAATGAGTATCAAAACATCCGCTGTGACTATCTGCATAATTTGCAATCGAAATAAATTCATAATTCATTCATAAATAGCCGTGAGAACTGTTTTTCTAAATCAACATTCGGGCTCATTGCACCTGATGGGAGTGAGTGACAACCTTGAAATTGGTATCAAAAGATGCGCTGTGGCAATCTGCATAATTTCCACTCTAAATAGATTCCATAATTGGCTTAAAAAGCCATGAGAACTTCGTTTCGTTGATTATCACTTTTGGCAAAAGTGATAATCAACAAAACAAACTCACTACACCTGCTAGGAATGAATGACAACTTTGAAATGGGTATCAAAACATCCGCTGTGACTATCTGCATAATTTGCAATCAAAATCAATTCATAATTCATTCAGAAGTAGCCGTGAGAACTTCGTTTCGTTGATTATCACTTTTGGCAAAAAGTGATAATCAACAAAACAAACTCACTACACCTGCTAGGAATGAATGACAACTTTGAAATGGGTATCAAAACATCCGCTGTGACTATCTGCATAATTTGCAATCAAAATCAATTCATAATTCATTCAGAAGTAGCCGTGAGAACTTCGTTTCGTTGATTATCACTTTTGGCAAAAAGTGATAATCAACAAAACAAACTCACTACACCTGCTAGGAATGAATGACAACTTTGAAATGGGTATCAAAACATCCGCTGTGACTATCTGCATAATTTGCAATCAAAATCAATTCATAATTCATTCAGAAGTAGCCGTGAGAACTTCGTTTCGTTGATTATCACTTTTGGCAAAAAGTGGAAACAAACTCACTACACCTGCTAGGAATGAATGACAACTTTGAAATGGGTATCAAAACATCCGCTGTGACTATCTGCATAATTTGCAATCAAAATCAATTCATAATTCATTCAGAAGTAGCCGTGAGAACTTCGTTTCGTTGATTATCACTTTTGGCAAAAAGTGATAATCAACGAAACAAACTCACTACACCTGCTAGGAATGAATGACAACTTTGAAATGGGTATCAAAACATCCGCTGTGACTATCTGCATAATTTGCAATCAAAATCAATTCATAATTCATTCAGAAGTAGCCGTGAGAACTTCGTTTCGTTGATTATCACTTTTGGCAAAAAGTGATAATCAACGAAACGGGCTCACTGCACCTGCTAGGAATGAATGACAACTTTGAAAAGTATCAAAACATCCGCTGTGACTATCTGCATAATTTGCAATCGAAATAAATTCATAATTCATTCATAAATAGCCGTGAGAACTGTTTTTCTAAATCAACATTCCGGGCTCATTGCACCTGATGGGAGTGAGTGACAACCTTGAAATTGGTATCAAAAGATGCGCTGTGGCAATCTGCATAATTTCCACTCTAAATAGATTCCATAATTGGCTTAAAAAAGCCATGAGAACTTCGTTTCGTTGATTATCACTTTTGGCAAAAGTGATAATCAACGAAAACAAACTCACTACACCTGCTAGGAATGAATGACAACTTTGAAATGGGTATCAAAACATCCGCTGTGACTATCTGCATAATTTGCAATCAAAATCAATTCATAATTCATTCAGAAGTAGCCGTGAGAACTTCGTTTCGTTGATTATCACTTTTGGCAAAAGTGATAATCAACAAAACAAACTCACTACACCTGCTAGGAATGAATGACAACTTTGAAATGGGTATCAAAACATCCGCTGTGACTATCTGCATAATTTGCAATCAAAATCAATTCATAATTCATTCAGAAGTAGCCGTGAGAACTTCGTTTCGTTGATTATCACTTTTGGCAAAAGTGATAATCAACAAACAAACTCACTGCACCTGCTAGGAATGAATGACAACTTTGAAATGGGTATCAAAACATCCGCTGTGACTATCTGCATAATTTGCAATCAAAATCAATTCATAATTCATTCAGAAGTAGCCGTGAGAACTTCGTTTCGTTGATTATCACTTTTGGCAAAAGTGATAATCAACAAAACAAACTCACTACACCTGCTAGGAATGAATGACAACTTTGAAATGGGTATCAAAACATCCGCTGTGACTATCTGCATAATTTGCAATCAAAATCAATTCATAATTCATTCAGAAGTAGCCGTGAGAACTTCGTTTCGTTGATTATCACTTTTGGCAAAAAGTGATAATCAACGAAACGGGCTCACTGCACCTGCTAGGAATGAATGACAACTTTGAAATGAGTATCAAAACATCCGCTGTGACTATCTGCATAATTTGCAATCGAAATAAATTCATAATTCATTCATAAATAGCCGTGAGAACTGTTTTTCTAAATCAACATTCCGGGCTCATTGCACCTGATGGGAGTGAGTGACAACCTTGAAATTGGTATCAAAAGATGCGCTGTGGCAATCTGCATAATTTCCACTCTAAATAGATTCCATAATTGGCTTAAAAAAAGCCATGAGAACTTCGTTTCGTTGATTATCACTTTTGGCAAAAGTGATAATCAACAAAAACAAACTCACTACACCTGCTAGGAATGAATGACAACTTTGAAATGGGTATCAAAACATCCGCTGTGACTATCTGCATAATTTGCAATCAAAATCAATTCATAATTCATTCAGAAGTAGCCGTGAGAACTTCGTTTCGTTGATTATCACTTTTGGCAAAAAGTGATAATCAACAAAACAAACTCACTACACCTGCTAGGAATGAATGACAACTTTGAAATGGGTATCAAAACATCCGCTGTGACTATCTGCATAATTTGCAATCAAAATCAATTCATAATTCATTCAGAAGTAGCCGTGAGAACTTCGTTTCGTTGATTATCACTTTTGGCAAAAAGTGATAATCAACGAAACAAACTCACTACACCTGCTAGGAATGAATGACAACTTTGAAATGGGTATCAAAACATCCGCTGTGACTATCTGCATAATTTGCAATCAAAATCAATTCATAATTCATTCAGAAGTAGCCGTGAGAACTTCGTTTCGTTGATTATCACTTTTGGCAAAAAGTGATAATCAACGAAACGGGCTTACTGCACCTGCTAGGAATGAATGACAACTTTGAAATGAGTATCAAAACATCCGCTGTGACTATCTGCATAATTTGCAATCGAAATAAATTCATAATTCATTCATAAATAGCCGTGAGAACTGTTTTCTAAATCAACATTCCGGGCTCATTGCACCTGATGGGAGTGGTGACAACCTTGAAATTGGTATCAAAAGATGCGCTGTGGCAATCTGCATAATATCCACTCTAAATAGATTCCATAATTGGCTTAAAAAAGCCATGAGAACTTCGTTTCGTTGATTATCACTTTTGGCAAAAGTGATAATCAACAAAACAAACTCACTACACCTGCTAGGAATGAATGACAACTTTGAAATGGGTATCAAAACATCCGCTGTGACTATCTGCATAATTTGCAATCAAAATCAATTCATAATTCATTCAGAAGTAGCCGTGAGAACTTCGTTTCGTTGATTATCACTTTTGGCAAAAGTGATAATCAACAAAACAAACTCACTACACCTGCTAGGAATGAATGACAACTTTGAAATGGGTATCAAAACATCCGCTGTGACTATCTGCATAATGGGCAATCAGAAGCAATTCATAATTCATGCAGAAGTAGCCGTGAGAACTTCGTTTCGTTGATTATCACTTTTGGCAAAAAGTGATAATCAACAAAACAAACTCACTACACCTGCTAGGAATGAATGACAACTTTGAAATGGGTATCAAAACATCCGCTGTGACTATCTGCATAATTTGCAATCAAAATCAATTCATAATTCATTCAGAAGTAGCCGTGAGAACTTCGTTTCGTTGATTATCACTTTTGGCAAAAAAGTGATAATCAACGAAACGGGCTCACTGCACCTGCTAGGAATGAATGACAACTGTGAAGGAGTATCAAAACATCCGCTGTGACTATCTGCATAATTTGCAATCGAAATAAATTCATAATTCATTCATAAATAGCCGTGAGAACTGTTTTCTAAATCAACATTCCGGGCTCATTGCACCTGATGGGAGTGGTGACAACCTTGAAATTGGTATCAAAAGATGCGCTGTGGCAATCTGCATAATTTCCACTCTAAATAGATTCCATAATTGACTTAAAAAAAGCCATGAGAACTTCGTTTCGTTGATTATCACTTTTGGCAAAAAGTGATAATCAACGAAACAACTCACTACACCTGCTAGGAATGAATGACAACTTTGAAATGGGTATCAAAACATCCGCTGTGACTATCTGCATAATTTGCAATCAAAATCAATTCATAATTCATTCAGAAGTAGCCGTGAGAACTTCGTTTCGTTGATTATCACTTTTGGCAAAAGTGATAATCAACAAAACAAACTCACTACACCTGCTAGGAATGAATGACAACTTTGAAATGGGTATCAAAACATCCGCTGTGACTATCTGCATAATTTGCAATCAAAATCAATTCATAATTCATTCAGAAGTAGCCGTGAGAACTTCGTTTCGTTGATTATCACTTTTGGCAAAAGTGATAATCAACAAAACAAACTCACTACACCTGCTAGGAATGAATGACAACTTTGAAATGGGTATCAAAACATCCGCTGTGACTATCTGCATAATTTGCAATCAAAATCAATTCATAATTCATTCAGAAGTAGCCGTGAGAACTTCGTTTCGTTGATTATCACTTTTGGCAAAAGTGATAATCAACGAAACGGGCTCACTGCACCTGCTAGGAATGAATGACAACTTTGAAATGAGTATCAAAACATCCGCTGTGACTATCTGCATAATTTGCAATCGAAATAAATTCATAATTCATTCATAAATAGCCGTGAGAACTGTTTTCTAAATCAACATTCCGGGCTCATTGCACCTGATGGGAGTGAGTGACAACCTTGAAATTGGTATCAAAAGATGCGCTGTGGCAATCTGCATAATTTCCACTCTAAATAGATTCCATAATTGGCTTAAAAAAGCCATGAGAACTTCGTTTCGTTGATTATCACTTTTGGCAAAAGTGATAATCAACAAACAAACTCCTACACCTGCTAGGAATGAATGACAACTTTGAAATGGGTATCAAAACATCCGCTGTGACTATCTGCATAATTTGCAATCAAAATCAATTCATAATTCATTCAGAAGTAGCCGTGAGAACTTCGTTTCGTTGATTATCACTTTTGGCAAAAGTGATAATCAACAAAACAAACTCCTACACCTGCTAGGAATGAATGACAACTTTGAAATGGGTATCAAAACATCCGCTGTGACTATCTGCATAATTTGCAATCAAAATCAATTCATAATTCATTCAGAAGTAGCCGTGAGAACTTCGTTTCGTTGATTATCACTTTTGGCAAAAGTGATAATCAACGAAACAAAACTACACCTGCTAGGAATGAATGACAACTTTGAAATGGGTATCAAAACATCCGCTGTGACTATCTGCATAATTTGCAATCAAAATCAATTCATAATTCATTCAGAAGTAGCCGTGAGAACTTCGTTTCGTTGATTATCACTTTTGGCAAAAGTGATAATCAACAAAACAAACTCACTACACCTGCTAGGAATGAATGACAACTTTGAAATGGGTATCAAAACATCCGCTGTGACTATCTGCATAATTTGCAATCAAAATCAATTCATAATTCATTCAGAAGTAGCCGTGAGAACTTCGTTTCGTTGATTATCACTTTTGGCAAAAAGTGATAATCAACGAAAACAAACTCTACACCTGCTAGGAATGAATGACAACTTTGAAATGGGTATCAAAACATCCGCTGTGACTATCTGCATAATTTGCAATCAAAATCAATTCATAATTCATTCAGAAGTAGCCGTGAGAACTTCGTTTCGTTGATTATCACTTTTGGCAAAAAGTGATAATCAACGAAACGGGCTCACTGCACCTGCTAGGAATGAATGACAACTTTGAAATAGTATCAAAACATCCGCTGTGACTATCTGCATAATTTGCAATCGAAATAAATTCATAATTCATTCATAAATAGCCGTGAGAACTGTTTTCTAAATCAACATTCCGGGCTCATTGCACCTGATGGGAGTGAGTGACAACCTTGAAATTGGTATCAAAAGATGCGCTGTGGCAATCTGCATAATTTCCACTCTAAATAGATTCCATAATTGGCTTAAAAAAGCCATGAGAACTTCGTTTCGTTGATTATCACTTTTGGCAAAAGTGATAATCAACAAAACAAACTCACTACACCTGCTAGGAATGAATGACAACTTTGAAATGGGTATCAAAACATCCGCTGTGACTATCTGCATAATTTGCAATCAAAATCAATTCATAATTCATTCAGAAGTAGCCGTGAGAACTTCGTTTCGTTGATTATCACTTTTGGCAAAAGTGATAATCAACAAAACAAACTCACTACACCTGCTAGGAATGAATGACAACTTTGAAATGGGTATCAAAACATCCGCTGTGACTATCTGCATAATTTGCAATCAAAATCAATTCATAATTCATTCAGAAGTAGCCGTGAGAACTTCGTTTCGTTGATTATCACTTTTGGCAAAAGTGATAATCAACGAAACAAACTCACTACACCTGCTAGGAATGAATGACAACTTTGAAATGGTATCAAAACATCCGCTGTGACTATCTGCATAATTTGCAATCAAAATCAATTCATAATTCATTCAGAAGTAGCCGTGAGAACTTCGTTTCGTTGATTATCACTTTTGGCAAAAAGTGATAATCAACGAAACAAACTCTACACCTGCTAGGAATGAATGACAACTTTGAAATGGGTATCAAAACATCCGCTGTGACTATCTGCATAATTTGCAATCAAAATCAATTCATAATTCATTCAGAAGTAGCCGTGAGAACTTCGTTTCGTTGATTATCACTTTTGGCAAAAAGTGATAATCAACGAAACGGGCTCACTGCACCTGCTAGGAATGAATGACAACTTTGAAATGAGTATCAAAACATCCGCTGTGACTATCTGCATAATTTGCAATCGAAATAAATTCATAATTCATTCATAAATAGCCGTGAGAACTGTTTTCTAAATCAACATTCCGGGCTCATTGCACCTGATGGGAGTGAGTGACAACCTTGAAATTGGTATCAAAAGATGCGCTGTGGCAATCTGCATAATTTCCACTCTAAATAGATTCCATAATTGGCTTAAAAAGCCATGAGAACTTCGTTTCGTTGATTATCACTTTTGGCAAAAGTGATAATCAACAAAACAAACTCCTACACCTGCTAGGAATGAATGACAACTTTGAAATGGGTATCAAAACATCCGCTGTGACTATCTGCATAATTTGCAATCAAAATCAATTCATAATTCATTCAGAAGTAGCCGTGAGAACTTCGTTTCGTTGATTATCACTTTTGGCAAAAGTGATAATCAACGAAACAAACTCACTACACCTGCTAGGAATGAATGACAACTTTGAAATGCGTATCAAAACATCCGCTGTGACTATCTGCATAATTTGCAATCAAAATCAATTCATAATTCATTCAGAAGTAGCCGTGAGAACTTCGTTTCGTTGATTATCACTTTTGGCAAAAAGTGATAATCAACGAAACGGGCTCACTGCACCTGCTAGGAATGAATGACAACTTTGAAATGGGTATCAAAACATCCGCTGTGACTATCTGCATAATTTGCAATCAAAATCAATTCATAATTCATTCAGAAGTAGCCGTGAGAACTTCGTTTCGTTGATTATCACTTTTGGCAAAAAGTGATAATCAACGAAACGGGCTCACTGCACCTGCTAGGAATGAATGACAACTTTGAAATGAGTATCAAAACATCCGCTGTGACTATCTGCATAATTTGCAATCGAAATAAATTCATAATTCATTCATAAATAGCCGTGAGAACTGTTTTCTAAATCAACATTCGGGCTCATTGCACCTGATGGGAGTGGTGACAACCTTGAAATTGGTATCAAAAGATGCGCTGTGGCAATCTGCATAATTTCCACTCTAAATAGATTCCATAATTGGCTTAAAAAAAGCCATGAGAACTTCGTTTCGTTGATTATCACTTTTGGCAAAAAGTGATAATCAACGAAACGGGCTCACTGCACCTACTAGGAATGAATGACAACTTTGAAATGGGTATCAAAACATCCGCTGTGACTATCTGCATAATTTGCAATCAAAATCAATTCATAATTCATTCAGAAGTAGCCGTGAGAACTTCGTTTCGTTGATTATCACTTTTGGCAAAAGTGATAATCAACAAACAAACTCACTACACCTGCTAGGAATGAATGACAACTTTGAAATGGGTATCAAAACATCCGCTGTGACTATCTGCATAATTTGCAATCAAATTCTATTCATAATTCATTCAGAAGTAGCCGTGAGAACTTCGTTTCGTTGATTATCACTTTTGGCAAAAAGTGATAATCAACAAAACAAACTCCTACACCTGCTAGGAATGAATGACAACTTTGAAATGGGTATCAAAACATCCGCTGTGACTATCTGCATAATTTGCAATCAAAATCAATTCATAATTCATTCAGAAGTAGCCGTGAGAACTTCGTTTCGTTGATTATCACTTTTGGCAAAAGTGATAATCAACAAAACAAACTCACTACACCTGCTAGGAATGAATGACAACTTTGAAATAGTATCAAAACATCCGCTGTGACTATCTGCATAATTTGCAATCGAAATAAATTCATAATTCATTCATAAATAGCCGTGAGAACTGTTTTCTAAATCAACATTCGGGCTCATTGCACCTGATGGGAGTGGTGACAACCTTGAAATTGGTATCAAAAGATGCGCTGTGGCAATCTGCATAATTTCCACTCTAAATAGATTCCATAATTGGCTGCAAAAAAGCCATGAGAACTTCGTTTCGTTGATTATCACTTTTGGCAAAAGTGATAATCAACGAAACAAACTCACTACACCTGCTAGGAATGAATGACAACTTTGAAATGGGTATCAAAACATCCGCTGTGACTATCTGCATAATTTGCAATCAAAATCAATTCATAATTCATTCAGAAGTAGCCGTGAGAACTTCGTTTCGTTGATTATCACTTTTGGCAAAAGTGATAATCAACAAAACAAACTCACTACACCTGCTAAGAATGAATGACAACTTTAAAATGGGTATCAACACATCCGCTGTGACTATCTGCATAATTTGCAATCAAAATCAATTCATAATTCATTCAGAAGTAGCCGTGAGAACTTCGTTTCGTTGATTATCACTTTTGGCAGAAAGTGATAATCAACGAAACGGGCTCACTGCACCTGCTAGGAATGAATGACAACTTTAAAATGGGTATCAAAACATCCGCTGTGACTATCTGCATAATTTGCAATCAAAATCAATTCATAATTCATTCAGAAGTAGCCGTGAGAACTTCGTTTCGTTGA
>NW_027305776.1:0-58038 GCF_039555335.1 Amphiura filiformis | reverse complement strand
TTTTCTTACATTATTTTTATTAGGAGTCAATATTTGTGCAGGTCTATAGCAAAGTAGGTGTATGGTAAAAAGAATCAAGGAAGATGATATTATTTTGTGATTTAACATGTGGGGCATGCTATGCATGGCACTCCCTGACACAGAATCATCCCTAATCTGAATTTACACTTGAACATCCATAGCCCGCCACAATGCACAACCATACAAACAATCCTTTAACTATAGCCACTCATCCACCTTACACCCACACCGCACACACCCCCGCCATACACAATTTACACGCACAGGTGGGGGTGGGGGTGTATGTTTGTTGACGCGTTTTGTATAGCATTCAAAGCTGTCGTAAATAATGTTTGTATTTATTTTAATGAACCCACACCTCTATCAGTTCCATCATTATATATCCATGACAACAGCAATTATTGAAAAAAATACATTACTATAACACCTTAAATACTAATAACAACGTGCCATAATTTAGGCAATTATGCAGTCAAAGTTCTTTTTTAATTGAATTTATACTATTAAAGCAATACAAACGGAAAATTCAATTATTACTCAATATATTTATTTACTGTGTTTTGACAGTGTTGAGAGGGTTGCATTGATTGAATAGGTGAAGCAGTGAATGTATCTATCGGTTGTCTGTAAGCACTGAAGATTGGATAAATATCAAAGTGCAATTAAGCATCAACTCAAGAACTATATATGGGTGACTCCATTCAATTATCTGCACCCCTGTATTGGAGATTAAGTCATGTCTTCCAACGGGGGTGTACGGGTTTTAACTGGAATAACTCATAATTGCAGAATGTGAAATGGTCAAGAATATTCATGGAAAAATAAAGAAAAAAGCATCAGCTAACACATAATTTATTTTACTTTGGTATCAGATTGAAATTCAAACTATTAAAAATAATATTTGCGTTTTTATGAAAAACACCATAGTACTCGCCTGCGTAATCATACTATGTTAAACTACATTTTCCTTGGTATTAAACGCTACTTTCCAAATCAAAAGAGGGTGTCTGCCCTGTCGCTATTTACAGATATTACGTTTAGGTGAGCACTCAAATAAAAGATTAAAAAGAAACTGACAAACAATTTCAAATCTGTAATGTAACAACCCAGGAATCTGTAATTACGGTATAATATTTAATACTTGAATGCCAGATTTATTCACTCCACTGCATGTTGCCGTAAGTGGAGAAAAATTGAGAACTGTAAAGCAATAAATCATAGGAGATGTGAAGGTGGTATGACATTAATCGGAGGAATTCATACAGTAATAAAACAATCGCATTCCCGTGGATTGGTTAGTCATGCTGAAAATGCCCGAGTGCGGTGAAACTGTGTTGCTTTTGAAATCATTATAAGCTGTGAGTTATTACTCGACGACGGAACTCTGACGTATAAAAGAGTTCAAAGATTTATTTCATGACGTTTGAAAACATATTACCAAGTTAGAGAGAAATCACTATTCATGTGAAATGCTTTTCCTCAACTGAAAATAGGAACTAAGAATATTTTAAATAGGAATATGAGAGAAGTAAGACTGGTTAACCATAGAAGAGACAGGAAGGATGCCATTTATTTCTAGAACAGAGAGGAATTCAATAGTCTAGTGGAAGATGTGTTCATATGCTCAGAAATAATTAGATGAATAAAATGACCTATTCCATTTAATAGTTTTAATTCATATATTACGTTTTCAAGCATGCTCAAAAATGACAAAACATGAAGTTTCTGACCCACAGGTATTAATTGAGAATATGACCTGAATTTGAAGTAGAATTAGTGATATCAATACGAATATGATAGGAAAACGGACTGACCGACGTACATGATTAGATAATAATATAACCTGATATCGGTAGAGGTCAATCAATATTTGCCGTTTCAATATAAAGTTTAGATCTTGGTTTTAATCAGGTCAAAACGCCAAAGAAAGTAAATCACGTTGAAAGGAATCTAATTAGATGACTATATATCAAGAAGAGTCTTGATTATTCTTATTCACTTTTTCAAGATATAAGTAATTAGTTTTGCACTTAAAATGATGAGGAAGTTCTGACATCGTTCACTTTTAGCCCCATTCTGACATTTTACAGGTTTTAGTACTTTACTGGCACAATTATGTCAATTAAATTGAATTAGAAGACTACATTATGACTCATTCTTTTCGCAAGCTGTGATCAGTAAAGTGATCTTTGTAAGCCATTACTCGTATTCAGTTTTGATTTGTTTATATTTTGTGAACTTGATGTTGACCCCTACGACTGTATTGAAAAGAACAAATCACTACAATATATATTTTTTTGAGAATTTCACAATTTTGACAACATATCTCACGGATATCTGCGTTTCATTTCACTACATACCTACCCAAGGTCACACCATTTGGTATAACCTAATATGAATATAAAGCCTTTACCTATTCTTATATTTATATTTTGATTACTTTTGGCGGGAAAAGAATGACGTATTCCATCAGCAGCCATTTGAGTTATTTTAATAAATCAATCATTGCAGCTGCCAGGTGTGTGACATTAAACGAATTAATATGTACGCTGCAGTACATTAATGTTAGGTTGCATTTCACTTTCTTAAACTCGACCTGGCAAATTTGTTTTCCTTCTGTACCTAAGAATATCAAACCTACGTGCAACTGTATACAATAGAGCTGAGAGTAAGGGGACAAGAGGAATGAGGCACATTGCAATGTTATTATATGGCTTGTCATTGTCATGTATATTATAAACGCATGCTAGCAGTGACATTGTATATGATCGAGACTGTAAGTCTCAATGTAAGATATACACAATCAGTTTCATTTAAAAATAAACTTCTGTGATAAAGAAAATACAAATGAAGATTAGAAAAGAACGACAGTTTTTCAGTTGAGGAAAAGCATTTCACACGAATAGTGATTTCTCTCTTACTTGGTAATATGTTTTCAAACGTGATGAAGTAAATCTTTGAACTCTTTTGTACGTCAGAGTTCCGTCGTCGAGTAATAACTCACAGCCCTTCAAAAGCAACACAGTTTCACCGCACTACGGCATTTTCAGCATGACTAACCAATCCACGGGAACGCGATTGTTTTATTACTGTATGAATTCCTCCGATTAATGGTATATATCTCCCCTACATCTCCTATGATTTATTGCGTTACAGTTCTCAATTTTTCTCCACTTACGGCGACATGCAGTGGAGTGAATAAATCTGGCATTCAAGTATTAAATATTATACCGTAATTACAGATAATTGGGTTGTTACATTACAGTTTTGAAATAGTTTGTCAGTTTCATTAATCTTTTATATGAGTGCTATCTAAACGTAATATCTATAAATAGCGACAGGGCAGATACCCTCTTTTCATTTGGGAAGTAGTGTTTAATACCAAGGAAAATGTAGTATAACATAAATAAAATAATATAGCGAATACTATCGTTTTTATTTAAATAAAAACGGCATATTTTGTATATTTAAAATAAATTTAGTTTGAAGTTAATAAAAAAAGAAGTATCTATTGGTAGATGCTTTGTTCTTGGGAGGGGAGAATGTTAACGCAATGAAGATAATTTATCGAATAAACATTTTTCATTGAATATTCATATCCATTTCACAGGCTGCAATATGCTGAATATTTTATATTCGTTGACTGTGACTTCCTGAGATATATTTGTTTCTGAAAACATTACACAATAACATAAATTGATTTTTCATGCTAATTTTGTTCATTGTTTTTGACAAACGACCTTCTGTGATTGACTGTGTCGCATATGAGAATTGAGATAATGAATCCAAAAACAATAGACAAAAGAATGACGTATTTCATCAAGCAACCATACGAGATTTGAGTTATTTTAATAAACCAATCATTACAGCTGCCAGGTGTATGACATTAAACGAATGAATATGTACGCTGCAGTACATTAATGTTGGGTTGCATTTCACTTTCTTAATCTTGATCCTGCAACATGTCTCCTGTATCTCTAAGAATATTGGCACTGTAGCAACATCTAACTTAAGTGCAAATGTATTCAATGAAACTGAAATTTATTAGGGGACGAGAGGCATGAGGTACAAGTAATGTTATTATATAGCTCGTCATTTATCATGTATATGTAAACGCATGCTACCAGCACTTTTTGTGACTGAGCTCAATGTAAGATTCAATGTAAGATATACGCAGTGTCATTTTAAAATAAACTTCTGTGATAATGAAAATATAAAAGAAGAGTAGAAAAAGAAAAGAACGGAATTTAAGCTTATAATGAAGAAATGATGATGACATGCTGTTGATAATGATGCTTATAATGACGATGTTGATGTTGATGCTGACGATGCTGATGATGTTGTTGCGTTGTTGTTGTTGCGTTGCTGCTGCTGCTGATGATGATGATGCTTATAATGATGGTGATGGTGTCGATGATGTTGATGGTGTCGATGATGCTGATTGTGATGATGATGGTGGTGGCATCGGTAACGATGATGATAGTGATGATGATGATGATGATGATGATGATGATGGTGATGATGATGATGATGATGATGATGATGTTGATGTAGATGATGAGGATGATGATGATGCTGATGTTGATGCTGTTGCTGCTGCTGCTGCTGCTGATGATGATGATGTCGATAGAATTGATGTGTACTTATTCGTCTATGTACTAATATAGACCATTTCCCCTCTTCTCTGTCATTAAAATCCTATGACGCGCCAAGTTACACAGGTCAGTCCATGGCCAGATCAGCAATTTAAAAATGATCTATAAATATCCCTGGAATCAATTAATAAATTGGCCTTTATAGACGCCCCAGCGTTAAGCTATTTTACTAGTAATCATAAACTTAATATCAGATTGCACAATATACAAATACGATGAACCTCTACTTGCACTATACCTTAACCCTATAGATCATTGAACCTTCGGCCGTCCTATCATAATTGCTTATAGCTTACATCTTAAATTACTTAGTGCTTGGCTACCATAAGATAAACGCTATGGTGAACAACATAGTGCTTTTGTGTGAGTGGCGCTGTTGATCGTTTGCTACTGTTGAAACAGAACTGGAAGCTTAGAAATCGAACTGAAACGTTCTGAAATAGTATTCTCACGGACTGTTATTTAGATACGTTAGTTGTACAGACAGATTACATTTGCAATTTAACTTAATTAATAGAATAGTGTAGATTGTTGTTACATCGGTAGTGTCGCCAGTTTTGACATTTTGTCGTAGTAGTTGTCTCAATAGTGTTGTTTAGGTATTAATCAAAACTACTCTGTCCCGTCTCTTAATTTAATGAAAATGTTATTTTCGGGAAATCTATCTGTGACAATGTTGACTTTCAGCGATTCTCTTGAATAATCCAACAAACAAGTAATTAATCATGATTAAAATTATTGAAACTCGCGGGATTTTATTGCAGACGACACTACGTACGAAGGGAGCGACCATTATTCACGCGGGGTGAAAATAAACCAATTGAAAATATTCTGGCAAGGAAAAAAACGCCCAATCACGCGTTCGCGTTGAAATTAATGTTGCCAGGTTTTGTCTAAATTTTACCTCTCACATACTAATATCAGTGTAAATCTATCAAAATTTCGTCTTTCTTGCTCTAACGTAAATACTGAACCGTCCCTTTTGTGAGCTAGAGCATTTCATATGTTGAGGGCGCTTTAACTGATGTTTATTTAAATTCGTTTCATTTTGTGTCATTCTCTGGCATATTAAATGAACATTACATTGGGCAGTTATTAAACTTTTGGGTCTCGCAATTAGATGAGCTGTCTTATAAAAACTGAACTGATTTTATTCCCGATAATTTTCATTCTTGATATTGATGATAACAGTATAATGCAGTTCATTCCTTGATATTAGTATAATGCATACTTTACATTCCATTAAATAATAACGTTCATCAATATATTCCTGAATCCTCTAGTATAATTTATGTATTAATTTCTACTCGAATATAACGTCCGTCCCGGTACAGATGCGCTCTTTATCAAATACTACCAATTCTCAATTGTTGATTTATATTGCGTTTACATAATATAATATATTATAATGTATATTTATACAGCTTACATTTATTTTATTAAAAAGGTCATTTAAAAAAAAATGTGTTTACCTATCATTATCACTACAATATGTAATATATCAAACGTGTACATGTGTAAAATTAGATTCATGCAATATCCGATGTAAAAAAAGTTGCTTTCATAATTATGCTAATTCACTCGCTTGGTTTAATGTCCGTTTGCCTCACACAGGTGCGACGTTTATCAAGTACACACTCATCTCGTACAATACCATAGTGTGTGTGTGTGCCCTAACCACCTCATACACTTGTAAATCACTCGTTCGTGCAGAAGGTTACATTTTATAATGCAATTATCTTAAAATGTTTACCCAACAAATCAACTTGTTTTATTTGATATATTAATCCATAACCAGGAGATGTACAACAAAGTGTCTATAGATTTTCATTTGAGGATGTAGTCCCTGTTGGCCACACCAAGCAATTTGTAGCGCACTAGTTTACCGGTGCCGAAGGCGCTCATAAAAGCTTGGTCACTAGCGTGCCCACCACGCTTGTGCTGCAACTCACTTTAACATCAAGTCATGCATTACACAAGCGCCGTAATATGTGTTTATATGGAGCTTCTAGCTCGTATTTTATCGTATATAAATTAAATAGTTACGCTAGCGATGTATGTGGGCATTAGTTTGACAGAAATATATAAACGTTATATAGTACTCACTTGATTTCTTCCCATTTTCTTCTCCGAAATTTCGTAACACCAACAGCTCCAAGGCGTGGTTAACAAAACCATACTGAAATTAAATCGATAATGAAAGAAACAAATCAATATAAATTAAAAAGTTTGCAAGATTTAAGCAACAAATTAATTTAAATAATCATATATTTGCGTCGCATGCAAATGTTACATAATACACCGCTAAACTTAATAAGATGAAAGCATTCATCAAAATAACCGCTAAAACATACACCAATAAACTATACAATAAAACATTTTTACCTACCATTTTCAGTCCTGGTTAGTTTTAATTACTGAAGAAATACCTTCATATACACGGATAACGCATATCTTCAATGAACAAAGTGCTTGTTTCGCCTGAGTTCGAATGCAATATCCAACTACCTTTAGATGCATGGTGACTATGCAGCGCTCAGAAACAAGCAAATCTCAACGTAAGAGGCGCTGTTGGGTAAGATCGTATTTTGCTACAAACAAGGCGTGAATCTTTTTCAACCAAGCTGCAATGTTTAGAACAAAATTGTGACGTCTGTGAAAGGCGCAAAACGACAGGACATTAAATGGTGGAAATACAAGTAGTGGCAATAGCGCTTGAGTTCCGTCACTCTAGCTCAATCGTTAGCTTGTATGCGCTGCCTGCACTCAGTAAAAGTAGTTACTGAAGACATGATTGAATTGAAAGAGACCAGCGAAAGACTCAGTGAGCTGCGAGATTTTTGTACTAATCCATCTCCCCTCAAGTAATGGCATGCACTAAATGAAATCCCATTAGAAGCGATTCAATCAGATAAATAATGGTGCTTGGAATAGGCAGAGATTACCCATGTCTAAAAAGAGTTCGAGACCCAGACCTTTACCGTTAAGCCGATTGGGAATTTAATTTTAATATACAACTGAAATGGGAGGAGATTTTAAGGATTGAAACGTTTCGGATATGTGACAGTTAAAATATTGAGGTTATTGACTTGAACAGCTGATAATTAGAAGGAAAGGTGGATACGTTAATATCTACGTTAATGCACAGTTTTGATAGAACATTTGAACAATTATACAACCTTTATTCTGAAGAAGTATGGAATAAAAACGGACAATTTTACTTTGACATATGACTATATCTGGTTAAACTGAGGTGTAGAATGATATCTTCCTTTGAAATATAATATACAAAAGTCTTTGGTCTGTAATGTATTGTAATGCCAAGTATTTATTTGACAAGCGCGAGTCGTTAGCCAAAGTTATCGTATTGCTAAGATAAATGTTTACGCCCGCAACAAACTGCCATGTAGCTTTCGTCTTAAATGAATACAAATTTACAAGAGAAATTTTGTTGTTGTCCATTTACTAAATTTCAAAATTATTTTGCTCAATGTACTTCACTTCGGCGCGTAGCCATCCTGGTCGATTTGAGGAGAGAAAGTCAGGTTTGTTTCCTGGATAGAGCGGTAAAGGGATCCGAGGTCCAACAACTGCCGATTAACTTTACTAATATCTTTTTATAACCGATTTTACCCGATAATATTTGTCTGCGTCTGCTGCCAGTCATCTAGATCTAGTAACTCACTTGCCCCATTCAACTCCATCCACATATAAAAACAGCGCATCGCTTGGTTCAAGATAATGAAACACCAAATTGTAATCAACTACTGACCTGAACATCTTTGATAAGACCAGGGATATGAGACACTACGTAGATCGCAGATGTAGTAAATGTAGTATTTGCGTAACCTTCACGTCGTGAATTATATTGTCAAATAGGCAAATTTACGTCAGTATTTAAAAGTAGCAAAATGTTATTACTAAAGAGTAACATATTATTGTCTAGAGCATGTAGAGTATAAACAAATATTCCAGTTTATAATCTTAAATTCTTGACAATTTTATCATTTATTGGTTACTGCATTGCGTGACATCACGCAATCTACGTGGTAATAAAGTCAGCCAATTACGCTGATTATGTTGTACAATACCATGAATACGTGCGGCTTTTGTTATGTAAACAAGATGAGTATATGTCATACGTGCTTGAAAAGCTGCTCATATACTATTTCTAGACATGGCGGTACGTTTTAACCAGAAATAAGCAGGTCATGGTTTGTGAGATATACCTCTCAAAATGTCTTCACCTCATCATTATCACGCCACAAAATTCCAAATAGCTCAGCAACATCGTTTGATCACGTTTTTAAAAGTACAAAAGCAGTGCAGTTAATTTTTAGAATAATAATGTAAGGGAAATAATTATATTTGTGAAGCTGTCTGAAGTTTTGTTGGAATTCTAAATATGTCAAAACAAATTAGATATAGACTGGAATTAAAATATTAATATGGCAATTTATAACATAATTTATTCGGTATTTATCTAAACACATTTGTCTGAAAATACAAGACTTAGACTCTGGTGACCAAATGATATTCGAAATATGTGCTAACAAATGTGTTTACCGTACGTAGCGCTACCGAGTAGTAGTTAAGGGCATTCCGTGATCCACAGTCTCATCCCCCCACTTTTCTAACAAAAAAGTTGAGATTTTTATACCACTGGATACCTCTGGCTACATAATGTTTATGTACCAAATATTTCTTGCAGATGAATTCGTTTAGCAAAAATATCGCCAAATTTGAATTTCTGGTATACCAGAACGAAATTACAACAGTGTTCTATGGAGCAGTGTAATACACATAACCATGCATAACTCGCAAACGCAAAATCGGAATCAACTGAAATTTTGGGAATAAGTTTTTTTCGTGGATATCTACTGAAAAATTTCATAACAAGAATTTGTCTTTAAAAAAGACAAGTTCACGGATCAGGTGTATAGTACATGTACTTTGAGCTACTTTGGTCTAACATTCAATACCGGTATTCATATCTAACCTACTCTGCACTTATTCGACAATAAATAAGTGATATGAGGCTTAATAATGATACGTGCGTCTTGACTCTGGAAAAAAATATTTTTTTAAAACCTCATTTTGCATTAGTTTTTTAAGCCACCTCGGGAGCCACCTACAGGATCTCGTTTTGCATTTAGGTCTTTATTGCGTTGCAAAGTAGCAAAACTTTCTTTATATATGGCCCAATTCGTGCCTGGAAAAGGCTATCCCCTCTTACAACCTATCGACAGGTCTGATTTCTATAATGAGGTGTCACCGGGTTTGCAAGAGATAATAATACCAAATCTACCACCATGAAATTTACCACATCACAACCAAGCTCACATTGGGCGCCCATTCCTTTTTAAAGGAATTTTTATTAAGTCACCTACGGTACTAAGAAACAAATTTGGCTATAACTACGAAGAAAATTGTATCTTATCACAAGTAAACAAAATAATTACACAGCTTGCTCTTGCTAGCTTTTGTCAGGGTCATATGTATGAACACCAATATTATACAGGTTTATAGGCCTACACATGGGTTATTACAAGAGTCAATAAACATTAGCTAACATTCAATTAACTATAGTGTATAGATAATGAACTTAGTTTTGTGCAATGTAGTAATTTTCTGAAGTAAATCGCTTGCTGCACAGTTTTCTATACAGAATATGTTTACTTTGTAATCAGGCCCCTGCTAGTTTTGATTAACCAATCAGTTATGTGTATTGTCAGCATGTGATGGCTATAAGCCAATTGTAAACATGTTTCTAAAAAGGCTAAAAAATTCCTACTCCTGGACAAACTCTTTTCCGGGTTAGGGCTAATTAGTAAGTTGTCATGTGTGGCAAGATTAGATAAAGGCATACAAACTAGGGTATGAGATATTAGGAATTATTTCCTAGACTCTTAACCACAGGGCTGGTGGGCTACATACCTATTCATGACACAGGATGTGTAAGGGATAAACTGTGCATATGAGATGTGGGGGAAAGTGTCATCATTTCACTGCCGTGAAAAAAGAGGATGCTAGAATCACGAAATCCTCCTTTAAATTACTTCTCACTCAAAACAAACAATACTGACCAGAAAACAGTAGCTGTAGGTACTACATTGTACCACTACGTTCATGCACTGTAACCAATGTCAAATATACAAACTGGCATCAACAAGGAAGATATATAAGAGTGAACAAAATATTTAACTCACAAAAAAATGCACAGTTTTTGGTCACAGCATTGCGTGACATCACGCAATCTGCGTAGTAATAAAGTCAGGCAACTTGTCTGTTAATGTTGTACAACACGTGCGGCTTTTGTTATGCAAACAAGATAAGTATCTGTCATGCGTGCTTGAAAAGCTGCTCATATACTATTTGTCGACATGACGGCACGTTTTAATCAGAAATAAGCGGGCCGTGTTTAGAGAATTACCTCTATAAACTCGTGAAGTCTTCACATAGGAAAACTTGGTAATTATCACGCCTCGAAAATCGAAATAGCTCAATAGCCATGGTAGCGTCGTGTAATTACTTTAAAAAACATTGAAAATAATAATGAAAGGGAAATCTGTTTGTGAAGCTGTATGATCCATCACATTATATTCGACATATAATTAATGTTTTTGTTGTACATAGAGCTACTGAGTAGTTTTAGAGAACTTTTCGCATTATATCAACGACACAGCTACTAACCAGAATACAATGATGTAGGTATTATATACATTGTATTATTATGTTTAAACCATATTGTAATATTTGCTGAGGAGGACGCCCTCGAGTTTTGTTAAAAATAATGCTGTACATTAATAAACTAACATACCCTGCAAACAGGCCCGGATTTACCATTGGGCCAGATGGGCTAGGGCCCAGTACCCCCTCCTCATTGGGGGGGGGGGTGCAAAATTGTCCTGTGTATGTTCCTTATTAGCCCGAAAACACCACGTTTTGGACCAAAATAATTATGGTAAATTTGCAAAAATTTTGATCGCTTCGCGCGCACTGGCCATTTACATAGCAAAATTCATCTTCATTTGGGGCTAAAATTGTCTGAAATTGAAAGTTGTCCCCGCTCTTAGCGCAAATGTTCTAAGTAAAATCGGAACAAAAATGCTTCCTCTTAATACTCTGCCGCCACTATCGATCTTATAGCAGGCCCCCTATTTGTAATCTAAAACCCCGACTAAAACTTGGCTACTTGAGTGCACATGCCTTCCTCACGGTGAGTTTGGAAACTCCAAATTTTGGCCTGGCCCAGGGCCCCAAAAGATAAATCCGGCCCTGCCTGCAAACATTGTGTGGACCGTTGTTTTATTCTCACCATTAGTCGACCGACCGAAGGAGTGATACGTATTGACGACATCGGCGCCGGAATTAAATTGCAATTTTCCTTGCTTTACCTCGGCCTCAGTTCTTCGGCTTAAAATTGAAAGGAGACATATCTGACTGTAAGCACTAATATTTTTGGGGAAAAGAAATACAAATCTATTTTTATAGAAATATTACAACACGGTTTTAATGGAGTGTTTGCGTAACCTAGCTTTCATAGCATAAATCAGAAAAGTGTTATTACTGAGTGTGAAACATTATTACTGAGTGTGAAATAAATGATTAGTCTACAAAACTCTTAAATTACCAACAAATGAACATTTCTTGGTCACAGCATTGCGTGACACCACGCATCTACGAAGTAATAAAGTCAGGCAACTAGGCTGATTATTAGGGCGATTCACAAAAAATTAAATTGGTATTTTTCAACGGGACACCCCCTCATTTTGTTCATTTTGATAATAAAATCATACCTGCAAAATATGAAAAAAATCAAAAAAGTTTAGGGGGTGCTACCGGTCAATGAACTTTTGTACACAAAGTCAATGGGATTTATGAGCCATTTTCTTTACAACACAAAAAAGCCATGTTAATTTTCCCTGATTGTACCAAAAATATTCGATCATAGTGTGAGTAATGTCCTTAAAATAAATGCTAAAGAAAATTGTAAAAATGTTAACCCGCTTTCCAGAAAATTGCATTTTTGTGAAAACTGTTACATTTGGGGCAAGGCAGTTGCTGGAACAGCCAAAATATTATGACTGGCCACTATCTGTTTGACCCCAATTTATATACATTTCTTTTCAACCATGGTGAATCTAATCCTTCCTGTGGTCATTCAATTCAAACAATACAAATCTTCATCAGGTATAAAAATAGTGACCGACCCCTGATACAGATGTATGGATTTTGATAGTTCTATTACATAAGATTTCAAAAGCTGGTATCACCATTGGGGTACTACTAATATGTGAAGAATTTTAATCTTTATTTTTATCAACAGTTCAGTTCAATAAGGTATAAATTTGGGGTGCCTGGTGGGATTCCAGGGGATATCCCAGGGAATTCTTTTCTTGAGCTACACTCCCTCTGTCACTTTTGAAACATTTTTTATTATTACAGTCAACTATGAACTTTAATTTGGAAAAAACCCATGTTTTCACAAAGTTAGGTATATCATTGAACATTTACTTCAGTTTTGCAAGCCTGGTAGACTTTTTAGGCCCTGAAATAAGCGTTTGAAATTTTGACAAAAATCCCATTGACTTTGTGTACAAAAGTTCATTGACCGGTAGCACCCCCTAAACTTTTTTCAATTTTTTTCATATTTGCAGGTATAATTTATTACCAAAATGAACAAAATGAGGGGGTGTCCCGTTGAAAAATACCAATTTCATTTTTTGTGAATCACCCTACTGATTATGTTGTACAACACGTGCGGCTTTTGTTATGTAAACAAGATGAGTATCTGTCATACGTGCTTGAAAAGCTGCTCGTATACTATTTCTAGACATGGCGGCACGTTTTAACTAGAAATAAGCGGGTCATGGTGTGTCATGTTTAGAGAATTACCTCTCAAAATTCGCTGAGTCTTCACACAGGAGAAACTCATTATTATCACGCCTCAAAATTCCAAATGTGCGCGTATAGCTCAATTATAGCATTGTTTGTCAATAGAATAAAAACCAGTGCAGTTAATTGTAAGATGTTGATGTAAGGGTAGTCTGTTTTAGGGGTTGTATGTACCTTTGTTTAATTCTGACGGATTTTGATGACAAAATGTTTATGTTTTCATACGAAGCAAATTTAATATAGGCTGTAAAAATAGTGCGAAGTGACAGTATGTCTGATGATTGTTGAATTAAAATACATTATTAATAGGCTGGAATAAATTACAATACACTTGGATTTAGGTTTCTCTACTGGAAGTCAATTTGTGTCGAAATTCCTCCCCACAATGCAATATGCGTATTGCATAACAAAGAATATTGATTACCCTCCGAACTGCATCTATTGTTATGCAAAACGCTTATTGCATTATGGGAAGAAATTTCGGCACAAATTGACTTCCGATAGAGAAACCCTAAATCCGCGTATTGACTGCAATATTGTAACTAAATGTTTTGTCAGACAATACATGCCAAAACCTAGTGAGTTCAATGTCAACTCCTGGGATGTGCACCACAGCACCTCTTCAATTTTTTTTCTTTTTCTGTGTGGTGGTAGATATTGATGACAAAGTAAAATCCTGAAAATTTGAGCTTCATACGCTATTTCGTTTTCCGTGGCATCAATTTGAAATTTAGGGGATCAGCGAAAAAATGTGTCACCACGCGAAAGACGATGTTTGGAGGTCCATAAATGTATAAAGGGAACCCAACTTTAAAACGTAGGTATCCTGGGGTACTTAATTGTGTAGAGTTCAAATCTGGCATCAGAAAACTTGTAACTCCTTTACTTTAAAAGCTATAGGGCCCTCAAAATGCAACTTTGTCCATCCAGGACCAACTTCGCGGGGGGTACGGTCAGAACTCCAAAAGTAAAAATAATTTTTTGCAAAGTTGCATTTTGAGGGCCCTATATCTTTTAAAGTAAAGTTGTAGGAGGTTCCCTTTATACATTTATGGACCTACAAACATCGTCTTTCGTGTTGCGACACATTTTTTACGCTGACCCCCCTAAATTTCAAATTGATGCCACGGGAAAACGAAATGGAGTATGAAGCTCAAATTTCAGGATTTTACTTTTCATTAATATCTACTCACACATCCCAGGAGTTGACATGGAATGGCTCTAGTAAAATATGAGCAACACTATCTTCGGCGTATACTTGCCGTTCAAAGCAGAGTGGTTAAAGAAACAATCAGAGATCCGTCAATCGCACATTAATTATTTCCCTCACATTGTTTTGCACGAATATACATGTAGTAACTAACGCCTTCAATGAATGTCAAATTTTATGCCAAGAGAGACTAATCTTAATTGTTTAATGCCCGAGCATAACGAATTCTGTGCAAACCAATAAGGGACAGATTACCGTTCAGTTTTCTTAATTTTTTTGTTAATATTCTGAAAAGAAAACTGTTAACCCTCGACAAACTGAGCCAATTATAATTGCATATCCCTAATTAAAAGTCATATGTAACGCTGCAGGTCTCTACTCCTATGTCGCTATGACGTTACAATGTGCAAAAATATAGGCACAAATTAATTTTCTGCTAAAAATTCTACGACCGTGCGATTTTCACCGGATTTTCTCCTAAATATGAAAGGAACTGACCACTTCAAACTAACTACTGCTAATTGAACAAGCGCAAAATGAAAATCATGGATTTTACCGTAGAAACCTATGGTGGGTCTCACCAAATCCTCTCTCACTATGTTAATTTTGGACAGTCGGCTCTACCCCAGGTAAGATGCTGGGGTAACAATATCACTCAAATGAGCTCAAAGGGTGGATCTACGATTAGTTTTTACTTAAAAGTCGTTTGGGTGTTAAAGCGCAGTGATTTATAGTGCGCTACGCACAGGCACAACGCCTAGACGTTGATCCACAAGCCTCAGCACACTTTACAGGTTGTCGCTGACCACTACAGCCCCACATCATTCCACAAACCATTAAACAACAATTCAGGGACTTTGCTGCTTCAAGAGCGCACACCCTAGACATTCCACAAATAACCATCGTAATCAGGATCAGCTCCAGGCGCGTAGCAAGCGGGGGGACAGGGTGGACGAAGTCCATGGGCCCCGAGGGTTCAGGGGCCCCGAGCACAAAAGCGAAACTTAAGGGCTGATAATGGAAAGCAACTGGCCGGATTTACCATTGGGCCAAATGGGCCCGGGTCCGGGGGCCCCAAAATTGCCCTATGCATCTTTCTTTTAACCCCAATAACATCATATTTTTTGGCCAAAATAGGGCAAAATTGTACAATTTTCCGCGCTTCGCGCGCATTCAAGTACCGAATTTCATGTTGAACTGGGACTAAATTAGTCTGAAATTGAATTTTTTCGCGTGATTTGCGCGCAAATATCCTAGTAACATCGGAACAAAATATGTTAGTCCCCTCTACATTATACGTAAACCAAAACTTGGCAACTGACATCCCTTCCTCGGCACGTGAGTTCGGGGCCTCCAAATGTTGGCCTGACACAGGGCCCCCATAAGGTAAATCCCGCCCTGGTTAAAAGGGCCCCTACTGCTCCTTGTCCATGGGCCCCTGATGCTCTTGCTACGCCCCTGATCAGCTCCCCGAGTTTCGTACTGGTTACAACGAGACAAATTAGCAGTGAGCTAACTCTATTTTTCCATGTGAGCGTATAGGCACCGCCAGGGTTCGAACCCGCAACCTCTCGCACCATAGTCGAACGCCTTATCTATTGAGCTAACTTGACTGCTACGTAAAGCATACGTTTTTATGCCGGATGAAAACTCCCTTCGTAGGTTAAAGGTTAAAGGATATTTCCCATCAACCATTTTAGGAGACAGATATTTCAGCTCCTCGATGGATCCCTGAACATCCCTTTAAAACAAAATAAAGTCACATTCAAAGCCAACAAACCAGAACACATCACTGTTTAACACAGTGCACTTGTCCCAGAATGATAAATTATCTAAAATTCTATTATTTCAACCGCCTTCACATCAATGAATTATTCAAGCTCGATGATGCCGGGTGTCTTCACTCTAAATGGATTTCCCCATCAACCATTTTAGGAGACAGATATTTTAGCTCCTCGATGGATCCCTGAACATCCCTTTAAAACAAAATAAAGTCACATTCAAAGCCAACAAACCAGAACACATCACTGTTTAACACAGTGCACTTGTCCCAGAATGATAAATTATCTAAAATTCTATTATTTCAACCGCCTTCACATCAATGAATTATTCAAGCTCGATGATGCCGGGTGTCTTCACTCTAAATGGATTTCCCCATCAACCATTTTAGGAGACAGATATTTTAGCTCCTCGATGGATCCCTGAACGTCCCTTTAAAACAAAATAAAGTCACATTCAAAGCCAACAAACCAGAACACATCCCTGTTTAACACAGTGCACTTGTCCCAGAATGATAAATTATCTAAAATTCTATTATTTCAACCGCCTTCACATCAATGAATTATTCAAGCTCGATGATGCCGGGTGTCTTCACTCTAAATGGATTTCCCCATCAACTATTTTAGTAAAACATATGTTTTTTGTCCTCGATGGATATCTGAACGTCCCTTTAAGACCAAATAAAGTTACATTCAAAGCCAACAGACAATACCGCACCACCGTTTAACAAAGTGCACTTGTCCAAGAATGATAAATTATCTAAAATAATATCATTTCACCTCCTTCAATGGAGCCCGGCAATGAAGACCAAACAGTGATTGATAAATCATTTCACACCGATGAATTATTAAAGCCCGATGATGCCGAGTATTTTCCCTCTAAATGAACATCTTATTATGTTAGATATTGACCACACTTATGCAATATGGATATTAAACATGATGAATTATTAATTTTTATATGTCTGCTTCATCTTCTCGTTTCAATTATTTATACATATTCAGCTATATAACCGTAATCTACTCTATTTCCCGCGGGTTGATGGTTAATCCTTCAACATAATTATTTCAAAGCTATTTAAGAAATGCTGCCATCGGTCACGACAGAATAATTATGCATGGTCTGTCCAAGACTCTATTCACACTCAATTCGATAACATTAGATATTTGACAAGCAAGAGTAGTATGACTACAGAAAAAGACTTATAATTCAGGTCCGTACTCAGTAGTACGACCAATAGGATTCAAATTCTCTTTACCGTATCTGTATAGTGTATTGCTTATATCATACGAATAATCCCGCGAATAATTGTCTACAAATTTGGTATCTAAACCGGTATCAAACCTCAATAAACGATCCTTCATTTTTTCAACTTTTTAATGCAGGAATATAACCAGCGATCACGAGAAGTGCAAATACAAGAGGTATACATTCGGATAAAGTTGCACATAAAAACAACAACAACAACGTTTGTATGGATGCACCAGTTTGATGCATTTAGTTGTCTTAATTAGTCATTAGTCAAAAGTCATCAGTCGACTTTCACCAAGTCATTAGTCGAAAGTCGCGACAACCCTACAATACGTTGGGAAATTCCGTTGAAATCAGACCACAGTTGAGATTTCGCGTAATCCATGGCGTAAAGACGCAAGTCATGTTGGCAATCACAATCCCTTTATTTTGCGGTACAAGACCTCAGTCTCAGCGATTTAGCATGCTGTCATAGTGATTTTGATAGCCTTATAGCTGTGTAAAGAAAATAAATAGTTGAGTCTTATTTGACTAGTAACTACCTTTTAGCAGCCCCTCTTGCGCACTTCTTGATGGCCGTAACCTTAGTTTCCGTCCGACATCAATGCGGTTATCGGTACTGAACAAAGTCCGGTAACACATGGCAACAGAGGCTCTTGGTATTTTAGGGGATAGAGTATTATCTACAAATTGACAACTTCGAATCATCAGCTGTTGGAACATTTTCAAACAATAAAATTGGATAAATGTATGAAATGTATCTTTAGGCGACTATTGACAATATTTCCTGTCTCATATGCCCCTTAGGCAATATAATTACCGTTAGAATGATTTGACACATTTTTTTCCTTTCTAGTTTCAGATGCGACAGATTGCAATGCACTTAGGTGCGACATCTTAAATGATGGTACTACAAATAACCACTTATTTCTGTCTTTTACTCCAGGGAGAAATTAATATAAAGATACGATTTTCAAAGAAATAAGATACATTCATACAAGTCATGAAGTTCAAGTGTAGTTCTACGTTGTCGAGTATGTACGAGTTAACAACGGAGCGTCTGAAGATGACGTTTTTTACCAGATAGCTATTAACTTCTAAAACGACAGATTGCAATGCACTTAGCTGCGACATCTTAAATGATGGTACTACAAATAACCACTTATTTCTGTCTTTTACTCCAGGGAAAAATTAATGTAAAGATCTAATATGAAGATACGATTTTCAAAGAAATAAGATACATCGATATTTAGACAAATCAAGTCATAGCATTTACATCATGATCGACCTTGAAACTGAAGTCATATCAAGTTCAAGTGTAGTTCTACGTTGTCGAGTATGTACGAGTTAACAACGGAGCGTCTGAAAATGACGTATTCTTACCAGATAGTTATTAACTTCTAAATCTGTTAATGGTTGTGTTGATTAATTTCTAGATAAAAGAAGATCGAGTATCAGACTTTTGTGACGATAATGTTTCTTTTGGAAATTGTTCTGACAAAAGGTTATGTCTATTTTTAGAAGAGTGGTTACAGACAATACAATAGATATCTACTTGATTAGTGCTTAATTATGATGCAATGATGATAGAAAGGTTTCCTTTGTGAATTACCTCATACGCACTCATTAGATAAATCATCTAAAATTCTATTATTCCAACCACCTTCATAGTGGTTGATAAATCAATTCACACCGATAAATTATTAAAACACGATGATGCCGTGTATTTTCCCTCTAAATGGATTTTCCCATCATCCATTTTAGTAGACAGATGTTTTTGGTTTTTGATGGATATCTGAATGTCCCTTTAAGTAACAAAATAAAGTCACATTCAAAGCTAACAAACAATACCACCACCGTTAAACACAGTGCACTTGTCCAAGAATGATAAATTATCTAAAATGATATCATTTCACCATCTTCAATGAAGACCACACAATGATTGATAAATCATTTCACACCGATGAATTATTAAAGCTCGATGATGCCGAATATTTTCCCTCTAAATGAACATCTTATTATGTTAGATATTGACCACACTTATGGAATCTGGATCTTAAACATGATGAATTATTTATTTGTATATGTCTGCTTCATCTTCTCGTTTTCAATTATTTATTCAGCAATATAACCGTAATCTCCCGCGGGTTGATGGTTAATCCTTTAACATAATTATTTCAAGGCTATTTAAGAAATGCTGCCATCGGTCACGACAGAATAATTATGCATGGTCTGTCCAAGACTCTATTCACACTCAACTCGATAACATTAAATATTTGACAAGCAAGAGTAGTATGACTAAAGAAAGACACTTATAATTCAGGTCCGTAGTCAGTAGTACGACTAATAGGCCGGGCTAATAGGATCCAGATTCTCTTTACCCGTATCTGTATCATGTATTGCTTATATCATAAATACGAATAATCCCGCGAATAATAATCTACAAATTTGGTATTTAAACCGGTATCAAACATCAACAAACGATCCTTCATTGTAACTAATGCAGGAATATAACCAGCGATCACGAGAAGGGCAAATACAAGAGGTATACATTCGGATAAAGTTTCACATAAATAACAACAACAACGTTTGTATGGATGCACCAGTTTGACACAAATTTTATGCATTTAGTTGTCTTAATTAGTCATTAGTCAAAAGTCATTAGTCGGCTTTCACCAAGTCATAGTCGAAAGTCGCGTCAGGAAATTCCGTCGAAATCAGACCACGGCTGAGATTTCGCGTAATCCATGGCGTAATCTGTAAAGACGCAATTCATGTTGGCAATCACAATCCCTTTATTTTGCGGTACAAGACGATTTAGCATGCTGTCACAATGATTTTGATAGCCTTATAGCTGTGTAAAGAAAATAAATAGTTGAGTCTTATTTGACTAGTAACAACCTTTTAGCAGCCCTCTTGCGCACTTCTTGATGGCCGTAACCTTAATTTCCGTCCGACATCAATGCGGTTATCGGTACTGAGCAAAGTCCGGTAACACATGGCAACAGAGGCTCTTGGTATTTCAGGGGAACATAGAGTATTATCTACAAATTGACGACTTCGAATCTTCAGCTGTTGAAACATTTTCAAACAATAAAATTGGATAAATGTATGAAATATATCTTTAGGCGACGGTAGAAAATATTTCCTGTCTTATTACGCCTTAGGCAATGGAATTACCGTTAGAATGATTTGATACATTTTTGTTATTTTCTAGTTTCAGATGCGACAGATTGCAATGCACTTAGCTGCGACATCTTAAAATGATGGTACTACAAATATATAACCACTTATATCTGTATTTTACTCCAGGAAAAATTAATGTAAAAATCTAATATCAAGATAGGATTTTCAAAAAAATATTTAGACAAATCAAGTCATAGCATTTACATCATGATCGACCTTGAAACTGAAGTCATATCAAGTTCAAGTGTAGATCTACGTTGTCGAGTATGTACGATTTAACAGCGGAACGTCTGAAGATGACGCTTTCTTACCAGATAGCTATTAACTTCTAAATCTGTTAATGGTTGTGTTGATTTATTTCTATATAAAAGAAGATCGAGTATCAGACTTTTGTGACGATAATGTTTCTTTTGGAAATTGATCCGACAAAATGGTTACTTCTATTTTTAGAAGATTGGTTACAGACAATACAATAGATATCTACTTGATATCTACTTAGTGCATAATTATGATGCAATGATGATAGAAAGGTTTCCCTTGTGGGTAACTCATACGCACACACTATCGTCTCAAAATCGTCTCATTTTAATTGCATAGTTCAATAACCTCAATTCAACAATCGTAAGCTAAAGGGTTGACCTCATCTAGTGGCGTATGATATTTGTACCCGATATATTTTATGAAAAATGCACGAACATATTGGGTTAAAGAACTGTCTATACAGATTGGCACACTAGTGTACTCAACACCACCAGTTGGGCCCATCATTTTAATATAATTTAAATTCAAAATTTAAGACTGGTTAAGGATTTTTATATCGCGAAAATAAGAGTGTGCCTTCAATTTTGGTATCTAAACACCACAAATTAATGATCCTTCATTGCAACTGCCAATCCAATATGGGACTTAACACTTATCATAAAAGAAAACACAATGGTACAATTAAGAAGAACTAAAGCTAGCGTTCTTCCTTTCCTCATAGGTTGTTACATTTCACAAATTTTAACCAACCAACGCCAAGAAGATGGTACCTAAACAGCACAAATGACCCTATCATTGGAACTGTCAATCAAATTGATTTTTGCATAGTAATAATCACTGACGAACAGAGTTGGTGTGATAATTTCCCGGTTAATTTCTTTTGTCGAATTGTAACGTGATGGTCTCCTTTTGTCTGCTTCAACTTTTGTGAATCATATTGATTTTAGTTTCTAGGCGCATTACAGCACAACCAACCAACCAACGCCTAGAATGCTGGTATCTAAACAACACAAACGACCCACTCATTGGAACTGTCAATCAAATCTCTGGGACCTAACAAAACAATAAACAGAAAGCAGTAGAGTTGCACGACTTCAGCTTTCTTTAGTAGTCGACTAGCCTGTACAGGGGCGTAGCCGGGGGCAAGCAGCAATGTTTAAGAGATAAAATGAGGACGACAAAGAGTAACGTGCCTTAAAATGGCTAAAAATAGGACAAAAAATTGACATATCAATGGGGAACAAATTGGCCCTCACATGAAAATCCTGGCTACGCTACTGAGTCGGCACCAAATACTTGCGGACTAAGGGATTAATCTAACTGCAAGCAAATTTTCAAACAACAAAATTGGATAAATGTATGAAATATATCTTTAGGCGACGGTAGAAAATATTTCCTGTCTTATATACCCCTTAGGCAATATAGTTACCGTTAGAATGATTTGATACATTTTTTTATTTTCTAGTTTCAGATGCGACAGATTGCAATGCACCATAGCTGCGACATCTTAAATGATGGTACTGCAAATAACCACTTATTTCTGTCTTTTACTCCAGGGAAAAATTAATGTAAAGATCCAATATGAAGATAGGATTTCCAAAAAAATATTTAGAGAATTCAAGTCATCGCATTTACATCATGATCGACCTTGAAACCGAAGTCATATTAAGTTCAAGTGTAGTTCTACGTTGTAGAGTATGTACGAGTTAACAGCGGAACGTCTGAAAATGACGCTTTCTTACCAGATAGCTATTAACTTCTAAATCTGTTAATGGTTGTGTTGATTTATTTCTATATAAAAGAAGATCCAGTATCAGACTTTTGTAACGATAATGTTTCTTTTGGAAATTGATCTGACAAAAGGTTACGTCTATTTTTAGAAGAGTGGTTACAGACAATACAATAGATATCTACTTGATATCTACTTAGTGCATAATTATGATACAATGATGATAGAAAGGTTTCCTTTGTGAATTACCTCATACGCACACACTATCGTCTCAATATCGTCTCATTTTAATTGCATAGTTCAATATCCTCAATTCAACAATCGTAAAGCTTATTGGTTAACCTCGTCGGTCCCGTGTACATGTATTTCTGACATTAATGCAGTGTGGACGTTAAAGAACGTCACAGGCTATTCGAAAAGAGCAGGGGATCATCCCGGCACTGTTGACTTGACTGCACTTCAAAAATGCACTCATCTACTCTAGGTTCCAGAGTAAAAAATAAGTACAGCTTGTCTGTACGCAGTGCGCTAATACTCATACATATGAGGGAGGCACTAATAAGGAAGAAGAAGGAAGAAGAAAACAGATCACCTGTCAATCAAGTGGTGTACGAGGCCGCTCCTACCCGCTGGAGAAAAGGTACCGCTCCTTGAAGGATAACAGGCGCTAGCAACATAAATTGTTTATATATAATTCCATTTGTCTCACAATATTTAAACATTTTGAAAAAATTCCGCCCGTTTTTAATTATTCTTTTTGCCACCCCATGTTCTTGTACCGCCCTTCCTTTTTGACTCCCCTGCTTTTACTCCGGGAGGGGACTCGCGCCCCCAAACCCCCCTACATACTCGCATGCAATTGAATTGAACCTTCTACATACTTCCAAAGATGACATTGGGATTTCCCACACCTTTCCCCCTCAATATTACTCGGAAATTCACTTCATGATGTGTCAAAAGAACACCCCATTACCCGTGCACATTAGAATGTAAAAAAATGGGAGTTCTTATAGCTTTGTGGCATCGTCCCGCTCCACTTTTCCCTCCCTATGGGATGCTGGTCGCCCTGATATTTAAATTTTAAGTTTTTCCCCATTGAGGTAATGGTTACGCCACTGTGACAGAGTGCCTACTCCCCATTCTAGAAAAATACAAAACTAATTTTTTGGGATTAAAGAAATATTATCCAGTTTTGCCAAATGAAACATAGCTAAATCCTAATCCTTTAGGTAGTCCTATCTGGCAATAAAAGTCAAATTTTAATATTTGGTCAATTTTTGGAAATAAGGGCCAAAAACATGTGTTTTTAGTGTGTTTTTCGACCTTTTTCGTATTCTGTGACAATCAGGTCCAAAGACTTGAACAAAGACTAATTTCAAATTATACATTCTAATTTAGAAAAACACATTTTCCAATCTTTTTCATAACCAATTAGCAAAAATAACATATAATATTAAAATTATGAGCTAACTCTTAGCCTATACTCAAGATTTTAAATGCTTAGACTTGTGCCAAGTCCGACAATTTTGTCACTACAATTGTAAGAAAACATGCATAATTGCACGTTTTTGGACCATTTTACCTCAAATTGCAAAAATATTAAAATTTGACTTTTATTGTCATTGATTAGGATTTAGCTATGTTTCATTTGGCAAAACAGGATAAAACAATTTTAATTCCAAAAAAGTAGTGCTGTATTTTTCTGGAATAGGGAGTAAGTGTCCAGCACTCATCACCATATATGTGACACCTTCCTTTCAACTTATTTGATTCTATGGAAAATAACAAACATATCACGAATAGAACGTACGAAAGCAAAAGCAATTATAACCAGGAAACGACGTGGTTTCATGTATTTGTTTAGAAGTTGTTCAATAATTATACGTCATATGTTTTGTCCTGGCTTGACAAATTGCATTTGTAAGCAAACAATTTGATATTGATAAAGACAAATCAAAATCAATAAGAGCTTTATGCTGTTATTGTTGCATTATTACGTCTCAACTTAAAGGAATAATGTGTGATTTGCATAAACAATAGATTCCTATTTAAATGTTTGTTTTCACTGATCACATTATCCACTTTTAATTTCGAGCCAAAACAAATGAGATATAACGAAAAGAAAATTGCGATTTCATTCCAGCACCTACAATGCGTGTACTACGCTCGCCAATCGTATTACATGTAATACTGCACGGAGCATTGCGCTCGACATGTGTACACATAAGCTGACATCCACGGGACATGTCAGCAAGCACTCAATCGGTGAACTCCTATATACGGTCTCCCCGGTTTTAATATAAAAAGTTAAATGTTACTGTTATTAAAGCACTTCAGGATTAGTCTTTTACGTGGTATTTTAGTACACCACTGTGCATTATAATTATGCAAAAAGTAAGAAATCCGAGTAAAATTGAGGGCGTTGCTGTGAAACAAATTACACATTATGGCTTTAACGCTTGAAGTTTGAATCTCGGAAATTAAATTACAGACAATTGAATTAAAGAATTAAAGACAACTTAACAAAAACATTTTTCTTATATTTGAGCCTTAACTAACATTGTTGGCTATATTTTACTCAGAAATTGAATTGTGTATCGCACTAGAAAATCTACTTATGACCATGTGTCAAAAGTTGGGACCCTCTTTCGTGACATACTTTTTGAAAAGATGAAAATATCATTTGTGACCATCCACCACAACTGAGACCAGATGTCGCCAGTGACACTATTGAGATATGCTCCATTGAACTTAACAATAAACAATAGGAAACAAAGGATTTATTGACTGTTTTATTGATTTTTCACAACTTAAATGTCAAGTACTATAGACATGATATACATCATTTTAAAGCTAATTTCAAGCAGAATATTTTGGTTGAATATCTCAAAAATGATGATTGGCGACTTCAAGGCTCAGTTGTGCTGGATGGTCACATAATATCATTATCATTTAATTTCTTCAACAACAAAAATGTCACACCGCCAGCCTTTTTGGGGTCCCAACTTGTGACACATGGCCTTATATAATTCTATTATTCATAGATATATCGTTAGGTGTACATTCAATAAAGGTCAACCTCTGTCACCTCTGTGTCGACACAGTAGCACTACTCAGAAAGATATCTTTACCTTGGTGAAGATTAAAAACAAACAAAAGTTAATCCGATGGGACCAGTGGCAAGTTGAACTGCGCCCAGTTTGTGATAATATTGACCTCGATATTCTTCATTTTAAAATACATCAGTACCTTACGAAAGGACAGAAATGCGACTTACAATGACAAATCCATTGCTGTTTGATTTAGATAACATTTGGAAGATTTGGAAGTTTTTTTTATATATATATATATATTATCAGGAGGCGGGAAAGAGGGCGGTTAAAACAACTTTCAAGGAGGGGGTAAGATTTAACAAAAATATTTGAAAATTTGCTAAAAATTACAAAAAAGGCATACAAACCTTTTAACTTCTCACTGAGCAAGTTCTCCTTTTGCCCCTGGCTACGCCACTTGCTGTGTACAATTATATATAGTAATTTAAACTAAGAAAGGAATCTGGAAGAGCACATATCCAAGTCAGGCAAAGAATGAAACTAAATAAATGACGGTGATAAAAAATTTTTTTAAATCTACTTTTAACACGTGATGATATACACTCTTTATGTTAGTCAACAACGCCCCTAGATTAAAGAGTTTCCAACCATTTGAAATCAAGAAAATGTCGTTGATTTCAGGTTCCACACATTAATCAGCTATTTTATTATTACTTCCGTGGTCTGAGCTGTGCGACGAGCGTACACGAGCGTAAACACAGAAAAGATAAACAATCACGCTGATTGGCTGATCAACGCTCTTGACAACAAAAGGGTTGACCCATTGGTTGTCGGCGCGGCGCGTAGTAGGCGTCCTTACGCGATCGCCATTACCAGCGTGTACACGGGCCACGGAAGTAATAAAATAATTACTGTAAACCCTCGTCTACCTGAATTTTTCTGGCACGCCAAAACGCTCAAATTTACTGCCAAATGAGCTCTAGCATATTTTTTGTTTCCCTTTTTTGCTCTTATGAAAATAGTCCAATAGAATATTGATTTAAGAATAGTGAATTTCTTTAATATATTTATTTAAAACATTTGTGAAAATCGCATGTTTCTATGATTTTCTTCGATAACACAAACATTAAGCTCAAAAGGTGCAGCCTTTATAAAATGATGCTTGGGTATTCTTAAAACACCGGCGCTTCAAAATGTTGCATGTTGCCTGTTGCCCGTTTCATCTTTTGAAGAAAGTATCTAATATAATAGAAAACCACCGTAGGTGTAATTGAATTAAGCTCTTAAAAGGTCTGTATTTATGACATAATCTTAAGGTCAAAGACGACTCGTTAAAGCTTTCTTGTCTTGAAAAAACATCTCGTGGATAGTTTGCTAATCTTATGAGCATTTATGGTAACATATTGGGTTTCATAGCACTACAGTGTTCATTCATGGATGCAGGGTATTCTATGGTCATTTACCTAGGTTTTAAGTAGAATGGTTGGATTTCTCTCCAGACAATATACATAGCAGCTCATAGCTCCATGGTTCATTCACCTTCATTCTGCTTTATATACGAGATAAATGTATTTTCGGTTCAGGTTGCTTAATTTATATATGATATAAAAACCAAAATACATCGTAAGATGAAAAACATCCTTAGGTTGTACTCACCTGCTTAACTAGTTGGTGATTTCTCTACTCTACTCTACTCAATTTACGACCCAGATGCTCGTTATGCAGTATCCAACTTAAGGTGCTCTATGATAACAAACCATTCTCAACCCCGGTGTATGTTACCTTCAGCATTGCTATATCTTTAAGTTCTTAGCAGTCCTGACCAGGTGTCAAAAACATTCCCTCTAGTGAATTATTTTATTTAAATCCTTTATACTATAAAGTTCTTGGTGTATCATATGAATCATGTTTTGAATCTGTAATATGTAAATACACACAGGGTTGAACGTCCGAGATTATTGGTCATCGTTCCCATTGTTTTTCATGACGTAGAGCAAAGAACAGCCAATGAAAGTGGCACCGTTGTCATAAGTTGTGCTTTAGGTCGTTAGTTGTGCCTACCGATCTCTAGCATTTTGCGAAGGAAAGAGAAAGAATGAAGGAAGAGAGAAAGAAGGATAACATGGGGGTAACAGTTTGGGTTTTCGGATGATTACGCAATCGGATTACGTGATGCTTGTTCTTGCAGTCGCATTGTAGGGTAGTATTTTGTTGGTATTGAGTAGGATTCGAATTAAAGCAAAATTATCGATAAGTTGAACAGAAGTCTATTTACTCGTCATCATACTGCACATGACATACCTTATAAGTGTGGTCAGTTACGGTCAAGCAGTATCCAGTTTCATGTTCCACTCGACAAGAGTCAAGTGTAAATAATACTCCGGGTTTTAACACTACATAAAGACACAGGTGTTATACTTATCAATGTTAAAGCACTTCTGGTGTAATAGATCTAATAAAAGGAATAATAGTTAGGTCAGTGACATGATGGATGCGCAGAATGATGTATATAGATTATCTATCATTACACACATACACATCTGGATTACGCAATGCTATTCCACAATAACTACAACAACAATAGCTAGAACAATCTACATTTGTAAAATCTAAACTGAGCTCAAAAAGAAACTTATAATTTTTCACAAGGTCATATCTTGAAACCCTGTCCATCAAATTGAACCAAAATTACACACAGATTTACTTCAATACTCTACTCTTAACACATGTCAGTAACCAAGCAGTTATCCAACTGACACAACAGCAAAATGCACTGACATGGGACAGCTTCCTGGACCACATTCACAGCCCAGCCATGTTTCATGAAAAAAGTGTATGAAAAGCGGAAAGCAGCACCGTTTTATCATCTGTGCAAGGATCTTGTGTGCATTCTCACAGATTTTTTGTCCTGGGTGCCAAATGTTGGGCTGTGAAAGTGAAGGAAGTCCAGGAAGCTGTCCCATGACAGTGCATTTTGCTATTGTGTCAGTTGGACAACTGCTTGGTTACTGACATGTTGAGTAGAGTATTAAGGTAATCCTGTGTGTAATTTTGGTTCATTTTGATTGACAGTGTTTTAAGATATGACCTTGTGATTCACAAGTTGTAAAAAATTATAAGTTTCTTTTTGAGCTCAGTTTATATATTTGGGAAAATATTCATGTACAAGACTTAGTACTCATAGATTCAAATTTCTAAATGGCAATGTAATGAAAAAAATCACTGCAGTCAGCTAAAGAATCAAATTGAAAGAAAGGAAAGAAAGAAAGAAAGAAAGAAAGAAAGAAAGAAAGAAAGAAAGAAAGAAAGAAAGAAAGAAAGAAAGAAAGAAAGAAAGAGGAGAAAGCACATAATTTATTTGAAAAAAAAAACATGGTTCGCGTTTTGAACCGTTTTCTAAATTTACAATTAATATAAAAGGTTCGTTTTTGATGGATCACACACATTTTTTTATTATGTTAAAGTGAATATTCTCGCATATTTACCGGCGTCACAATAAATAACCTATATTACATTGTGATTTTACCCCTTCGTTGTTAACTAAACATATCTCGAAATTAAAACAAGCAAATTGAACAGAATAAACGGCATTTGAGAGCTAAGACTACGTCCTTGAAGGTGATGTAAATATGGTGACCAAAAAGAGGGCGCTTTTCACTTGCACATTTTCTTTGAGACAGGCTGGAGAATACTATACGTGACACTTCTATTTCAGATACAGGTGATAAAGAGGCGGCGCTAAAAGTTTGTTAAGGGGATGCCTTAGGTTTCTTATTCTACATGTAACGTTTATAACAGGGGATCGCTTAGGTTTCTTATTCTACATGTAATGTTTGTTACAGGGGATCGCTTAGGTTTCTTATTCTAGATGTAACGTTTGTTACAGGGGATCGCTTAGGTTTCTTATTCTACATGTAACGTTTATAACAGGGGATCGCTTAGGTTTCTTATTCTACATGTAATGTTTGTTACAGGGGATCGTTTAGGTTTCTTATTCTACATGTAACGTTTGTACAGGGGATCGCTTAGATTTCTTATTCTACATGTAACGTTTGTTACAGGGGATCGCTTAGATTTCTTAGTCTACATGTAACGTTTGTTACAGGGGATCGCTAGGTTTCTTATTCTACATGTAACGTTTATAACAGGGGATTGCTTACGTTTCTTATTCTACATGTAACGTTTATAACAGGGGATCGCTTAGGTTTCTTATTCTACATGTAACGTTTGTTACAGGGGATCGCTTAGGTTTCTTATTCTAGATGTAACGTTTGTTTTCATGCATGGTTAATTCATCGGAAGGTCGTGGGTTTGATTCCCATGCCAGCACATGCCCTTGCTTTTTTCGAGTTGGGTTGTGCCGGTCGGGATTTATGTTTATTTGTTGTCCTGTTTAATTGTAACACTTTGAGTTGGTAAACTGATCATTCTTTCTTGAGTTAAATTACTTAACGTTTTCTAAACAAATAACATGGTTCAGAGAAAAATTCGTATCCAGTGATTATGAAAGCAAAATCCCTCTTGTTTAATTTAGTGATGCTATGAATTGGAACTCTACCTCTTAATTGAACTGCAAATAAATGCCTAAAGACAACATAAAATACGTAATAATGAGGAAAGAATAGGTGTGGAGCCTTTAGGTTTGATCGTTTAAAGCACGTGTAATCCGTCACATTCTAAGTTTAATCACCACAATTACATTCTAAATTGAAAAGATTTCGAATAATCACTATTAAACCTTATTTATGTGCAAGCAAAATGTTAATTATCTCACAAGCTACTGACATGTTTCAAAATTGTTCAATTTATCATGTAATTGTGGTTCTATTATACAGATTTCAAAAGGTGTTACCATAGCACATCACCAGCATTACGCTCGTCTCTATTCAACCAACGTAAAGAATTTGATTGCCGTCAATTGTATTTTCACCCTTAATCTGTCGGTGGATTATCAAGATCAAACTTTAATATGAGTTTCTTTCCACTATTTGTAGTGTCAGATTCACAGATGCTTCAACAATTAGATCTTTCTAAACCATGTGCAATCAGAATGATTCGATATCAAACAAAATACTTCTAAACGTTGCGTTAAGTTCTCAAGGATTGTTCGTTATTCAATTGACGCCAAAAGTCTTGATAATACGTTTCCGCTACCGCTTTCACGTTGGTTAGTTTATATGATCTTAGGCACAAAATTACCATTATTACGAAACTAGTGAGGTATAGACTAAGTGGCGATAGCTGTGTAGAATAATTGATGTTTCACATGATTTATTATTTTCACTTCGGCAAATTATGAAGTGCCATAGAGTTCATGGCATTGGTGCGCTGATGACAATCGAATCAAGAATTACCTGAAATATTCACAATAGGGTAAATAGTAGACATAGGGAAACGTGGTAGATATTATTTCAATACATTGGTCACAAATGAAGCAGAAATAGACAGCATGCATGATAATCATCGAAACAATTGAGACTTGACTTTTAAATACCAATTATTTGAAGTTCTATTCAATTATAACGCGTTCTGATCCAACATAGATTATGGATCCAATCATATCAAAGTATGTAATTTAATCTTCTAATGGATTCGATATTTTACAAAACTCCAATTCAGCCAAGTTGATAAAATATTGCCAGTTATTGTAACCTACGACAATATTTGAATGTTATGTACAGTACATTACTTAATTTATAGAATAATCAAGAAAGTTGATAGAATTTCAAGAAAGTACACGACACATTTTAACGAAACATTTTTAAACAATGAACGTGTTATATATCCAAAGGGATCGAGCGCGTAAATGGAGCATGTCATATATCAAACTCGACATTTGAGTAAAAGTAAAATGCATAAGAATAAAATGTAACACATTTCCTTCAAGCAGACATACCTCTTTACATAAAGAAATGATAAATCAAATGAATCTTTTTAAGAAAGCTATTAGAAAAACTGGGATGGAAAAAAACATGAGAGCCTTACTAATCAAAACAACATTAAAAAATAAATTCATATGGCACGATCAAATTTAAAATTAATGGATTTTGTTACCGATGCCAATTTGTTTCAGTCTCTCTGATGTATTAAGTTTACTTCAAAATATAATATTTTCAAGAATATATCCATATCGTAAATTCGGCAAAATTAATAATCTATAAACTTTTTTTCTTTCCGTTATTCCTTACATCTACTATGTAAACATTCTGAAGTTATCCGATCATTCAACGGCTAAGTAGGTAATCCAAGATCACAGCACTACTGAATATTTACAATAACTTCACACTCTGTGAAATTCGGTATAACATTTATTTTGCTTTAACTATTTAACTATAACAGTACGCAATGGAAAGAAATATATATGGTGAGAAAAGCTTATAGTTACTGTTAAGATCGGCACCAAAAAGACAACGGTTACATATAGCGGCTTCTTTTTTTACTTAAGTTCAGTCACTTCTGCAATGGAAACCATGACGCTTCGGTAGCCTTTACGCTCAGAAAATGTATTCGTAAAGTGATACCGTTTCTTTAGCACCTGCGCATGCCTTAGAGAGGTTATGATGTTGATGGATAGAGGCATAAGAAAGATAAAAGTAACATATTCCTCTGTTAGATAAGAACACTTTAATTACTGTAAATAAATAGATTTGAAGAAATGAAATTTTCTTAGCTGCAGTTGCTAACAAAATTACATTAATAGTAATACTTTGTATTGATCTGATTAATGCTAGCATCAAATCCTTAGGTTCAAATTTGGTCTCATAACTTGATGGTGTCAATAGGAAACGTCTTACAAATATTAAAATTTGACCTGTTTAGAGTCAATCACGGACATAATATCTCAATTGTAGCCTAAGGCGAGTCACGAACTCAAACAATGTAGGGGTTTTTAATGTTCTGGTCTAGGGGCATTGTTTTCCTGACAGCTGATATTGGCTACTATGATCGCATTAGGTTCTCATCGGTAATGAACATCTTATTCTCCTTGGCTTAATGAATTTATTTAGTATGATAAAAAAACATTTAGGACATAGAATGGCCATACTGCCTGCTTAAGGGTTTAAGAGTATCGTTCCTTGAACCCCCTGATTTCATGTTTTCTGTGCGCTCCGTCTTATTGAAGGCGGTCAGATGACACGCATGTCAATGCTATTTCAATATGTTCAGATAAAGGCTGGTCGTAATAACGGCCACATCCGCTCGTCCTAAGGGTCGATAGTCCCTAAAGTTTGCTAAGCTAATACCTACAACCATAACTCTAAACATCACCATAACCCTAAACCTATTCCTAAATATTACCCTAACCCTAACTTTTTTATTTTTTCATTTTTGGGACTTTTTGGGGCAAACCTTAGGACTAGTGACCCCAAGGACTTGCAAACCTTAGGACTAGCGACCCTAAGGTCTAGCAAACCTTAGGATTAGCGACCCTGAGGTCTAGCAAACCTTGAGGACTAGCAACCCTGAGGTCTTGCAAACTTTAGGACTAGCGACCCTGAGATCTTGCAAACCTTAGGACTAGCGACTCTGAGGTCTAGGAAACCTTAGGACTAGCGACCCTGAGGTCTAGCAAACCTTAAAACTAGCGACCCCGAGGTCTTGCCAACCTTAGGACTAGCGACCCTGAGGTCTAGCAAACCTTAGGACTAGCGACCCTGAGGTCTTGCAAACCTAAGGTCTAGCGACCCCGAGGTTGCGTAAACCTTAGGACTAGCGACCCTGATCTCTAGCAAACCTTAGGACTAGCGACTCTAAGGTCTTGCAAACCTAAGGACTAGCGACCCAGAGGTCTAGCAAACCTTAGAACTAGCAACTCTGAGGTCTGGCAAACCTTAAGACCAACGATCCTGAGGCCTAGTAAGCCTTTATCTTTCATGTAAATGAAATCCTCCTCGAAATTTAATTGAAACTATCAAATTACTAATTACAATGTTTTTGGTGTTTGATCGAATGTTTGTCTTAACAAGGTGCAATGTTTACGTAGAAATATACAGTTTGGTCAGCTCGTAATCGACGGGCCTTGTAACATCGCGGATTAATATCAAAATATTTTATTTGGATAATTGTCTCATGAAATCTCGCCAGAGGTATTACAAATTATTAATGGAAGTTATATACTTTGTCTACTTTCTTTAACACGCAAAATATAGACCAAGCAGATCAACTATATCACTCCTAACGTAGATCTACTTTTCGGCGTAGTGATTCCCGCCGATTACGAGCTGATCAAAGTATAGGCTATACATCTCAAGTGCATTTCTCCAGTGCGTTTACTTACTAGGAGAACGTGGTGGTATAGGGAAGTACTATTAACAGTGGGCAGGTGGGAGGAATGTACTATTAAATGAACTAAGTATTGTATCAGATCAAACTTGGTTTAAAACGGGCATTAGCACGTACGTTTAGCCATCTTAATTTCAGCTGATTGGATGAAAAAGCCGGAAAAATCGTGCGTTTAAAGCATCAAGTACACTTGGAAGCATTTACCGAATTTATTAAATGGATTTAGTAGTACGGGATGGGTGAAGGACCTTCTAAGCTTTATTAAGAACATCTTTGTCGTCTTAGGGAATTCCATGGTGGCATTCATGTGTGAATATACAAGAAATATGCTTACTGAAAAACATCGTTGTAACGATATTGCATTCACATTCCCCTGAATTGCCTTGAGGTGTTAAAATATTCTGGTACTAAAGCACAACGCTATTTTTGTGATTGCCCAATAACAAGGATTTCCACAACTGGGTTCGTTGGTCATTGCAATATTGATATCGTGTATGTAATGTACCGTTGAAGCTGTTATACCCAATGTTTTCGCCACATTAAATATTATTGCGCTTGGTTAGATCCGGAGTAGTCGGTTTATTTCAAAACATGTAATCATTACTCTGTTAACATCAACTAAATTGGGTTGTTTTCTGATATAGCGCGTGTGTTTGTATGTACAATGTTGTATAATCTATTCCTGCGATTCAGTAAGGATTTTGTTATATTCTCACAAGGCGCGCGATTTGTTCTCATTGGTAAGCATTTGACATATAGACTCAATGTTAACTTAAAAGGTGCTCAAAAAATAACTTCACACTGTTTACAAAAGATATGTATATTATAGGGCAAGGAATTAAATTACTTCACTGAAATTTCAGTGATTCAAGACAAGTGGTTCATTATATATGTTAAGAAATGAGGTACATTCTAACGGTATCTCTTTCTTATCATAAATAACGTACCGCTTGTCTTGAGTCACTGAAATTCCAGTGTAATAACTGGATTTCTGACCCCTATAATATACATAACTTTTCTTACCAGTATTTTATTATTTTCTGAGAAAAATGCAAAAATAGTCACAAAAATTATTTTTAAGGCAATTTTAAACTTGCAAATTGTTCATCGTTGAGTGATTTAGGTATGCATATGTGGGGATGTTATTTCACGCTAATCCTGAGCAATTGGTAATGGATCGATATCTCAATCGATGGTTGTTCAGAATTACACCCTTGGCGACCTCGGTATTATCGTATCAGTGTGGAAAAAAATAGTTAATATTAATATTCAAAAACAGTGATCGTTTCTGTTTAATGTACTTTCAAGAGATTTAGTACATGGAACATTGTCTCGCACACAGGCAATAAAGAGGCAATAAAAGATGTCGATCCCTTAATAGGTTACTTATTAAGGTGATCCCTTAATAGGTTACTTATTAAGGTGATCCCTTAATAGGTTACTTATTAAGGTGATCCCTTAATAGGTTACTTATTAAGGTGATCCCTTAATAGGTTACTTACTAAGGTGATCCCTTAAGGTTGGTCTTAACCCTGGAATTATGGAAACTTTCGGGCTTCATAACTGCTAAATTATTGGTCTAAAGAATATAAAAGTATACATTTTTAGAATGGAAATGACTTGATGAATTCATCTGTGAGGTCCAATTTGGGACAAAATGCTCATTTTGGAGAAAATCACAAAAACAGTTTTTTGGCCCAAATTTTTCGCGCAACGTAACAAAAAATTGTTTGGCCAAAAAATTTTTTTTTTTATTTTTAAAAACTAGATAAATATATCTAGTTTCCGTTTTTTATTTTTTTGAATTTTGAACAACTTTGAGAAATTTGCACCAAAAATGGTCAAAAAAATTAAAAAAGCCTAATATTCCGCAAATTTCAAATATTTTTGGTGAAGTTGGTCAAAATTAAAAAAAAAAAAAAAAACGGTCCCTAGATATTTCTATCTAGTTTTTAAAAATTAATAAAAAAACATTTTTGGCCAAATAATTTTTTTGTTACGTTGCGCGAAAAAATTTGGGCCAAAAACCTGTTTTTTGTGATTTTCTCCAAAATGAGAAGATGAATTCATCAAGTCATTTCCATTCTAAAAATGTATACTTTATATTCTTTAGACTAATAATTTAGCAGTTATGAGGCCCGAAAGTTTCCATAATTCCAGGGTTCAGACCACCCTTAATAGGTTACTTACTCTTAAATTAATCATTTATTTCAACTCATGGTCAATTCAAAGTTAGTAAAAAGATATATTCCTTGAGGCAAATACCAAATAACATGAGGTTCCCATACATTTTAAAAACAAAATCTGTCCAAAGCAAAATCTGTCCATTTTATTATGCGATCTATTTATTGTAAATTACATCTCTTTATTATGACTGCAATTAAATGCACAAAGAAAACCACTATATAAAATGATCAGTAAGGGAGCAATAGGGGGCAATAAGTGTGGCAGACATTGCATTAAATTAGTAGTTAAGAAGGGAGCAATAAAAAGGGAACCTAGAAGTTTTGAAGTGCGTATAATCCGTCACATTCTAATATTAACACAACAATTAACATTTTAACCAAACATCTTTATAATGCTAAGTTGACCTTAAATAAAACATAAAACAGTTACATCCCCATATCATATTCGTCTCTGTTCAACGTAAACTATTTTGATTTTCCTTCAATTGTGTTTCCAGCAATTAATCAAGTTCACAACTTAAATATGAGTTTATTTCTATTATTAGCAATTCAGAGATGCTTCAACCATTAGGTCTGCTCAGCATACGAATGTGCTATTAAGGTGATTCACTTGGGAAGCCGCATTTGCTGTCTTGTCGACATTAAATGAAATTCTTCTATAAAACCTGGATAAACCAATTGGGTAAAGAGTGTTAAAAAGTAGAAGGAACAGATTAATGTAGATTTTGTTAATGTAAGCTGAAATCCTGGTGTAAACCACCATGGTAATATCTCTTTAAACGGAAACAGCGTCTTAATATTACGTTTCCGTCACCACTAGAGACGGATTACGAGACGTCACGTTGGTGTATTTATAGTGATCCGCAAACCCGTGTGATCTGAGGCACAAAAGAAAAAACACCTTACAAAACTAGTGAGGCACACTTTGACCAAGTGGCGATAGCTAGAATCATTGATGTTTCACAAAATTGATCTTGTTCACTTCGACAGATTATGCAATGGCATAGTGTTCATGGCATTGGTGCGCGGATGTCAACCAAATTACCTGAAATAATAATGTAAATCGTAGACATGGTAAAAAGTGTCAGAAATATCCAATACATTAGTCATGAATCATGAATCAAAACCCAGACAACATACGACGTTAACTAAAACATTTCGTTACCGATGTTTTTTGTACATGATTGTTAAACATTTCTCATAAAGCTAAGATATCATTACTTGAAGCAATATAACCCATTTATCATCAATATGTAACGTTACTGAGTTTGTTCTACATAACACATAGACGGGCACCATTCCTCACTCTTTTGTATGAAGAGCACCATCCCTGCAATACGACTACTCTTAAATGGAACATCGTATTTAATGGATAAGACATATATGTAAGGTTAGACATCTTGGGTAGGCTAATGTCAGATACAATGTGAAGAAATGGATCAAATGATTACCTTCAGGCTGTATTTATTGCCTTAAATATATATATAAAGAATTTAAAAGCAAATGCAATATACGTACATCAGTCGGCTTTGTGTGCTAAAGTCGATTTCCTGACTTGAATTCTCGCATATTCATAGGTCTCTTCGGAGAGGGAACAAAATGCATTTGAAATGGGAGCAAACTATGAGAAGTAGTGTTTACTATTCAAGTATAGCTATCGTTTCTATTTAACATATGTTAAAGATATATTTAGCACATACAGCCTGTTTCACAAAAATTGTGCACGAGGAAAGCGCCGTCTTTGGTAATTAGAAACTACTGTTGTGACATGATGCTTACATCAACGTCAAGGGAGCAGTCCTAAGTTTCAAATACCATTTGTTTCATACATTTTGGTTTTGGCAATCCAGAGATCTTCAATGTTATATCCAAATTCCTGTACAGTACAGTTAATAAAAGAACAATCATTTGTTGGATTAGAAATGATTATGTAACAATTGCTCAGTAAAATGTGAAACGTATACGATATGCAAGATTTCGTTGACATGACTTTAATTTTACAACAGAGTGTACAAAATTTGTTTGTCTTTTAACATGTCTGGAGTAACAAAGAGAACAGTATTTACCATGATAAAATCATTGACATGTACATGTATTTGATTTTACAGCAGAATGTGAAATATTTATTTATCTTTTAATTTGTTTTAAGTTCAAAAAGAGAATCATTACCTGTATTATGATAAAACAGTAAAAGCAGTAAAAACAATTTTGTATTGTTGTGTAATCGATGCATTCTTTTGATTTCACGAAGGAACTCTTGATAAACTTGATTTTCATATACAGCCCTCTTTCCTAGTAAAAGTGGCACAATTGTGATTTTAACCTTTTGTTGTTAACTAAACATATCTCGAGATTAAAACAAGCAAATTGATCAGATCAAACGGTATTTGAAAGCTTAGACTGCGCTCTTGACGTTAATGTAAGCATCATGAGTAGTTTCTAATTACCAAAGAGGGCGCTTTTTACTTGCACAATTCTTTTGAGACAGGTTGTAGATATATAATTACACACACCAGAAGTGCTTTAACATTGATACGTATAACACATGTGTCTTACATGTATTATTTACACTTGAATTTCGTTAAGGGAGGATGAAACTGGACACAGCTTGACCATAACCTGATAACTGACCACTCCGGGCTGACCACACTTACATAGTGCTACAGAATATCAAACAGCATTTTCAGGAAAAGCACAGAAGTTGGCTCAGATGTAGCTCTTGATAGGTTTAACCAATTTGGAGTAAGGGCCAAAAACAATTTTTCTAAAATGGTGGAAAAGGTCATCCAAGGTATAGAAAGGTCAAATTCAAAACTTCAATGTATCTTGTTAAAAACCAAAAATAATGTTGATTTACACAAAGTAGAGGAAAACCTAGTTGGCTCATTTCCCTTATATTTAGCGTGGTGTTATAATTGCCCGAGGTTCAATGTATATAAATTAAACCAGGTGAATTTTGGCATGTCACAGAAAAACATTAACATTTTTGGAGATTCACTCTGTATACATGTGTTTGCTGTGTAAAATGGAAATCAATCAAAAAGAACAAATTCAATTCGGGCCAAGAATGAAACATAATAAACAATGGTGAAGATAAAAGTTCAAAAACCTTGCACGTTTCCTAACTACTTATAACAGGTGATATCATACACTCTCCATAAATTATGGTAAACAATGTCCATGAGTTAAGGAGTTCCCAAACATTTGGAATCACGAAAATATTTGGATTTTTAAGTGAGATCTGTAACATTAAGCTCAAATTTAATCAAAGTAGTAAAGCCTTCCATTCCCTTGTCTAAAATTACGGTTGGGTATTTAACACCAGCGCCGAATGTTACCTGTTGCCTGTTGCCTGTTTCATTTTGTAAAATTATTATTCTTAAGTCGGGGAAGAAAGTATATCTCATTTAATTGAAAAGAAACGTAAGTGTAATTGAATTAAGCTCTTAAAAGGTCTGTATTATGACTTAATCGTAAGGTCAAAGAAGTCCGTTAAAACTTTCTTGTCTTGAAACAAAATCTCGTGGCTAGTGTGCTAATCTTATGAACATTTATGGTGACATATCGGGTTTCATAGCACTATAGTTTTAATTTACGGACGCAGGGTATTTTATGCTCATTTAATGATGTTTTTAAGTCGAATGGTTGGCTTTCTCTCTAGACAATATAGATGGTTCATTCACCTTCATTCTGCTATATATATGAGATAAAATACATTTTCGGTTCAGGCAACTTGATTAAATATTTAAAAATATCAACATTACATCGCAAGCATGGCAAACCTTCTTTAGGGTGTACCCATTTGTTGATGATTTCTCTGTTTATTAATATACGACCCAGGTGAGCAATTATGCAGTAACTCAAGGTGCTCTTTGGTGTTTGTTACCCTTACCATTGTTGTATTCTTTTAAAAACGTAATCGCTAAAGGTTCTTAGCCGTCCATACCAGGTTTTAAATCCTGTATCTAGTGTATTCTTCTTTATAAAGTCTTTACACTATAAAATATAATATAAGTCTATGGTGTATCATGTATATATGAATCATTTTATCTGTTTGTTGAATCTGTAATATGTAACACACAGGGTTGAACGTTAATTCCTGAGATTGTTCTCAATGTTTTTGATAACGTAAAGCAAAGAAAGAAAGAAAGAAAGAAAGAAAGAAAGAAAGAAAGAAAGAAAGAAAGAAAGAAAGAAAGAAAGAAAGAAAGAAAGAAAGAAAGAAAGAAAGAAAGAAAGAAAGAAAGAAAGAAAGAAAGAAAGAAAGAAAGAAAGAAAGAAAGAAAGAAAGAAAGAAAGAAAGAAAGAAAGAAAAAAAGAAAGAAAGAAAGAAAGAAAGAAAGAAAGAAAGAAAGAAAGAAAGAAAGAAAGAAAGAAAGAAAGAAAGAAGGTTATTTATTCCGCCCAGTTGAGTCTTGTGAATATGTTATTACGCATGATTTACCCAATCGAATCATGTTTGATAATTTGGCCTTGCTTTGTATAATATTATTTTTTGGTATTGAGTGGGTCAGGGTTAAGAACATTTTTGTCGTATTCTTAAAATATTCATTTTACACATATTCAGGCACAGACTGATTTTAACATATGTTTAGTTACTCGTCATCACAATGCACATCATAATGCTACATAAGTTTGGTCAGGCAGTAAATTTCCAGTTGTATCGTCAACTCGAGAAAGGTCAAGTGTAAATAATACTCTAGGTATTAAAAATAAGTAAAGTTACAGGTGATGTACGTATCAATGTTAAAGCACTTTTGTTGTAATTATAGATTTAATAAAGATAATCATAGTCAGGTCACTGACATGATGGATGCGTAATATAATGCACACATTGGTTCTCCTTATCTTTTAGTTGCAATATCAGTTTTCGTTTCGTTGTCCTATCAGCGATTCCTCAAAATCACTAAACGTTATATTTTCAATAACTGTAATTTAGGAACATTTAATGTGTTACGTAAGCATCTCATATTAAATCCTCATGGTTGGAAAACCACTGATTAAAGTAGATAACGAACCGGCAAATAAGTATCCAACGGTATAATTTAACACCTGTTCATTCAAGGCGTTTTCTAAACGAAGTGCACCATATGAAAAGGTTTGACTACAAAAACGATTCTCTTATAAATGCATCTACGCGCAGTTTCCACCTCGATACACCCGAATACACTGATATTTCCAAGTACAGGTAGTCTAGCCTCTACGCAGTCTGTCTTTATACTACATGGTTGAGTGCATAGCATAAAGAGCTTTGTGAGATCTAGTGGAAAATAAACTTCTGTGATTGGATTTTGTCAAAACCTCAAGTGTTCCCTTCATCCAATCAGAATTTTTTTTATATCGAACAAAAGCTAACACTTCCCCCTAAAAACACTTTTTTTCATTACGTTAACAGATAACGCAATTCAATGTTTATAGCAAGGCGAATGTGGTAAATCTGTTGAAAACAACCGATCCAAGCAGAATTTTTGATCAAAATGTAGGTTTTAAAAGTCAAAACCTCAATTGTTCCTTACAATATTTTTCAAATTTATGTCATATAAATGAAAGAGCACACTTATATTGTCCATATACTAGCTTTATTTCAATGAACAATGGCCAATTCTCTTTAAATTGCAAATCCTGGGCAAAAAGTTACTATTTTCGCCTGGTTTGTCATACGGTTGTAAATTCAATATGACTTTGTTAAAGAGCGCATTTGATTTGAACAGCACACCTCTGCCTCCCGCCACATTGAAATTGATATGCCGCCATTACGTAATCAATATGTCTTTTTTATGTAGAGCGCTCTCGACATTCTCTAGTAGAGCCTATGTGATGCGATCAAGCAAAATCAGTCGGAAAATATTACATTTTCAGTTTCTTGTAGGATAGTCAAAAGCATTTACAAAGCTACATTTTGCACAAAACCCCATTGAAATTGAACAGCCAGTTACAAAGATATGAGCAATTAAAGAGTTTCCAAAACAAATGGAAACAGAAGGAAACATTTCGTTTGTTTGGCTATATCTCAAAATCAATATTTCCCAGTTTCGACTGATTTTGCTTGTATCACATGTATTGTGACCTACAATATTTTACTTGTTCACGTTTTCAACAAACCGAAGTACGTTTTTTTTAAAGCCCACCGTTACTTAAATACCAACCTCATTTGCTTTTGTGTAAAATTGTCGTCTTCCCTATGACAAATATACGTATGCTCATGCTTTTCTTCAAAACTTACAATATGATTTTTCGATCGCTCCATTACTTTTTGTAAATGAATTTTGTTGACATATAGGCAGAATTTGCAAGTACTGAAGTGTCACAGAAAAAGCAAACAAGCAAGTCTTTCTTGGAACCGTAATATTGATAGTGTATTGATAAGGGTTTGAACAGTTGTATTGTGCAGGAGAATGAATGGCATATTTTGGCAAACGCTTTCGGCATAGCTTTATAGCACACAAATCGACACTTGATTAAACCCCTTGAGTTACCATGCTTCAGAAGTGTTAAAGACATTTTCGAGTTTAAATGTATTTTTGCTTGGAATATTTGCATAGTTACCGCCGTCACAATAAATAACCTATTTTTCTTGGATTCTTGCAAATCTACATTGCTGAATATTTTTTCTCATTATTACTAATACCTACGTACTTGCGTTCAATTTTACTAACAGAACTGAAGAGTGACATCCCTGGGGCACTTGAGTGTTAGCATTTTACTTTTAAACAAAATGTATGGGTATCTACATTTATTTTTAAACAAGATACTCATGGTTATGGGGAACAACATGATGACAAGAATGATATATGAAGACTTTTGGAAAACATTTGGGATTAGGTTTCCAACTGTGTTAACACTACCTATCTGAGTGTTGTGTTGCCAAAACGATTCTTACAGGGTATATCAAAATTATTGGTACACATCAATTTTGATGGTCATTGAAAATCCTGCCTCTTCCTCTTCTTTCACCACAAAGACCTCATCCCAATGGCATTGTTCAATAACCTCAATAAAACAATCACAGTGCAAAATTTGACCTCAAGTTGGAGAGTATGAGTTTTTGTACCCACATTTTCAAAGGTTATTCAATGAATGCACAAATGTATTGGACTTAAACAACTGTGCCCTGATAAATGGGGTGTCTACAAAACTAAGACCTAAGACCTAAGACCCAAAAACTAAGACCCTATCTACAAAACTAAGACCTACAAAACTAAGACCTACAAAACTAAGACCTACAAAACTAAGACCTACAAAACTAAGACCTACAAAACTAAGACCTACAAAACTAAGACCTACAAAACTAAGACCCTGTCTACATGTACAAGACCTACAAAACTAAGAAGCGTGACCATAATGATTGAAATTTATGAAGTTCTCGTCATTACTCAATTATTGCCAATTACTTCACTCAATTATTAATTATTATTACTACTCAATTATTATATTAAAGTGTTGAGCCCAAATAGTACCAGCTTACTAGAACAGTTGGCTTTTGCATTATGGTTTAATTGTAGTACGTACTTCACCCCTAATTTCACCACAAAGACCTCATCCCAATGGCATTGTTCAATAACCTCAATAAAACAATCACAGTGCAAAATTTGACCTCAAGTTGGAGAGTATGAGTTTTTGTACCCACATTTTCAAAGGTTATTCAATGAATGCACAAATGTATTGGACTTAAACAACTGTGCCCTGATAAATGAGCATGTTGTGGATCCTAGTGTATCATGGTAAGGAATAGATGGTCATTTTATTGACCTTGGTCAGTGCTATGGCATGGCAGCAAATAAACTATAGGATAAGGGACTCACCATCATATTTTAATAAGGGTAAGGTCTTTTGGTCTTTAGTGGACAGCCCTGTAGCCAGCATGATTTCGCAGATAGGGGGCGGGGGCGGTTGCAGATTTTTCAAATGCAGACCTTTCACTTCAGAAGAAAATCTTCATTCTGGCTAACAGGCTATTGGTATTTTTTATTTTAGACAATTTTTACAAAAAGTTCATGATTTGGGGTATATGATGACGCCTATGCCAAAATTTATTGAAAATTGTGTAATATTTTGCCTAAATTTAAAATGGGCTAGGGTTCGCGGGTCGCCCCCCCCCCCCACTCTGTACGGGCCTGTATGTGAGGTTGCAAAGACCGTAGTTTTCTTTGAGAAGTTGGACACAGCAATGTGTCAGAGGTCATGTGGGAGTCAGTTATAAAGAACATTTTGTGAAGTTTAAGTAAGCTATTTAACCTTTATAGGATTTAACAGTAATAGGGGTGAAGTGTATGTAATTACACCATGTAAAATAAGATAGATATTAATGTCAAGCCAACTGTTAATATAAAGTTCAACCAATGCACTATTGTCATTATTGTGGCTCACAATAGACCCTTCACAATTAATTTGTAGCATCCAGTCATGTTTGATACCTGTTTGATATTCAAAAAACAAGTGAGGCAAGTGTTTTACACACCAGATCAGATCAAAGCTATGCATGGTGAAACTCACAAGATTTGATCCCCCAATGTCCAATTTTACTAGTCCCTTATCTGGAAGTAGGCCTACCCTTGGTTGTCAATTAGCACCTACACAGGTGGTGTCACTTTCTCTCATGGCAAAAAGCACACTGTACCATAGACTGTGATTGTACTGGAATGTTCATTGTGTCAAGCTATTTTAAAGTGGGTTTTACCATATTTCACCAGAAATTTGTAAGAAGTATCCCCAGTTTCAGTGAAAAATCTCAATATCAAAGAGGAAAATGCCATGTAATTAAATCATAACAAATAATTAAATCATGCAGCACCAATTTTTGAATTGATCTAAATGGTCACAGGTCTTAGTTTTGTAGGTCTTAGTTTTGTAGACAGGGTCTTAGTTTTGTAGGTCTTAGTTTTGTAGATAGGGTCTTAGTTTTGTAGGTCTTAGTTTTGTAGGTCTTAGTTTTGTAGGTCTTAGTTTTGTAGGTCTTAGTTTTGTAGGTCTTAGTTTTGTAGGTCTTAGTTTTTGGGTCTTAGGTCTTAGTTTTGTAGACACCCCCTCTTCCAAATACAACATTGGATACTCTTGAAATGTCAGAATGAGTATAGCTTATGACTTGTTTTATAATTAATATGCAAATTATTTGGATGTTATGTTGAATTTTGATGTGTCAGGCTCATCCATTATCAATGAAAACGGATGGGTACCAAACATTTTGAGACAGCTTGTATTACCAAATAGCACTTGCATCACTCTTGTTTTCTAATGATATTATGTGACACCAAACCGCACAACATTTTAGCCTGCTTTTTAGTAGAGATATTTATATCTTTGATATCACAGATATTATTACAATTGATCATTATGGTATTTGTTATGAACAAAAGATATATTTCAAATTTATATCACTCGTAAATAAATTCTAGCTTGTTTGATATTTTGACTATAAATCACGACCGTTTGTACTACAACGACGTCTATTCCGTGGTTAGAACTCAGAAACGGTACCGTATGCGTGTCTTGTACGTCCGGAGAAGAGACTGCTTGGTAGCGAGATTTGCGAGTATGCTACTTCATGGACTCGCCGATTATGATCCAAATGGGTAAATTTGGATAAAATGAATTAAGCCATGGTTTTGTGCATAAATTGTTGAAATGTCCATGGATTAATGTATGGGTAATTCAAATATTTTAGACACTTAAAGGTGTCTTAAATTCGTGTAATGGTCGGTGAAAGATCCTGTGTTCCATACCACACGTTATTCATTGCAGGTGGAATGGAACAACCCATCTTTTACTTCGTGATTTTAATTTCCGCCATCACACTCTTATTAATGCATCGCGAAATGTAACCAATTTGATCTTTTTTTATTTAAAATTACACTTACTTGGTTCTTTTTCATACTGAATTACAACATAAAACCAAACTATGTGTTGTACACTCTGATGCCTCTTTTTTTTAAATTATGAATCCAAAAATGATACCATGGTGACCCTTTCAATGACAAAAGTGCAGATCCCAAAGTTCTACTCGTGTGCAACATTTCATTCGCTTCTTGACTTGTTAAGGTAACAAAGGCACCATATTCAACGGATCACATGGTAACATAGAACGTGATTTAAACAGTATAAATTTACGTGCACATTTATTTTTGAGACACATTTGGGTGAATAAAGAAACCCTTTTCTAGAAGCAACCGACAAAAGTCATGCATATGCCAAATACATAAACTAAAAATAATCGTTAAAGTGTTGTTCCTGCATGCTTTGTATACCAACATGATAAAAAGGAAGTCATTCTCATTTAATCAACGATTTCTAGTCATGAAAACCTCTTTTTGGCAAAATAATGTAAATTTATAGAACGGGTACAGTTTTGTACTTGTTTGTTAAAATATTTCAAAAGTGCGCATCCAACACTCAGTCATGCATACAAATGACTGAAAACGGGAAGTTTTTGAGTGCTCCAAAATCATTAGCGCTGGTTCAAACTCAACTACGACTTTGTATCGATATTGATCACAGCCAACTTAAAAGTAGGTAATTCGTCCTTTGTTTGCAAGAACCATGTTCGACGTGAGTCACATGTATATTCATGATCGATCACTTTCACATCTCTTGGGAAAGTGCTGTCCATCCTGTTGTGTCCCAAGAAAGTCGTGACTTTTGTCAAAGGTAAATTTTGATGACATGAGAAGAGTTCACATTATTTAGAACAGTAAACAATAGGCACAGGAGGGCACAAGGGTGCACTCTCCCGAGGCGTGGTATTGATGTTTAATTCTCTGCGTGCTAGCCATGTAAACTTCGACATACAGTAAAAAGTCCAAGTTTTGAAATATTTTCTCAAAATATCAAGAGCTACCTCAAGAACTATTGAACCAATACCATGCATGTTTGTACTCATTTAAATGCTTTTTTCATGCTGATTCCAAATATGGTCATGCCAATGTAAAATTCTTAACCTTCTTAATTTTTAAAGAAAATTTGGAATTGTCGTCTGCAACCTTGCGGAGAGGGTTAATGAAGCTAACAACAAACAAAAGTGAACGCATCGGAGTACAGTGTTGGCTATATGTATGCACGGCCAGATTGTGGAAGGCTTCAAAAATGTATCAAAAAGCTCAAAAAAGGGGGAAATGCACTACTTATTTACAGAGTATAATACTTGATTGTCAAATATTTGTCCTTTTTTTGCGAGATATACTTATAAGATGGGTATGACGTGAAAATCGATTTTGGAATGTGACCGATAGAAGCGGTGATTTTCTTTGTTTTCTGCAATCTTAGAAATGAATTAGATTTTAACATTTTATAGAGCTTGCCTGATAAAGGGGTAAGGATATCATACGGGGTCATTCTGGTTAAGTTGAATTGGAATAACAAATTGCTAATTAGTGAAAATAATTAGTTACTTAAATTGTTAATAGTACAAATGTGAGTGGACACTACGAATGAGCCGTAAACTCGGCAAATTGCATTCTGAGTTACAGTGTAAAATGTTCTTGAAGGTCGTATCTCAATTCGGTGCGACAAGTATCTCATCAAACACTGTTTAAACCAATCAATAATCCTACTGCTGATAATAAGCTTCTACCAATTTCTATAGAATAGTTCTTGTCTTTGTTTGCTTTGCCTAAATCCTGTTCAAGTGGTGGATAACAACGCATTGTATTTTGTCTAGGTATGTATAACCAACAATTAACAATGAGAGTACATTCCCGAACCTCGTTGACTTGGGGATGATTTGAAATGACTGCCAATTATGACTGTTTGATATTTATTACCAGAAATGTGGAAAAACAGTCATATGTAAAACAAAAAAAAAAGGTACAATTTTGTTGAAGGAACAGAGTTCAACAAACCATAACTCCGCTTCGGGATATCGTTTGAAGTCAAATGATATACATTTTAAAGCTTATGATATATATTTTCTAAACACGAAATAAAACAAAATTGACCGGGGCCGACTTTACGGCTGATTCGCGGTGTTTCAATGTGGTACCTAACTGAAGTTGTTTATTTTAGCATTGTTTTTAATGGTCAGATAGAGCTTTTCAATGTGCATTGGGCACGTTTTTGCTACTAACGGTGTTCGGTAATCCGAAAATGGTTTGTTAGAGTTATGCTTATGGTTAGATTTACGGCTAGGGGTATGATAATACCGTATTTATGGCTGGGGTTAGCAAAGTTAAGCAACTTTCTGACTGGCGACCCTTCAGCCTAGGGAAGCTTTGGACGAGAGGACTTTCACGATCAGTCCTGAGGTGAAACGATTGAAATATCATTGGCACGCCGACTTTATTAATACTGAGAACATGCCATACATGAAACAAGAAAGTTCAAGGAACGGTACTCTTAAACCCTTAAGCTGGCATAATAATAATAATAATAATAATAATAATAATAATAATAATAATAATAATAATAATAATAATAATAATAATAATAATAATAATAATAAATAATAATAATAATAATAATAATAATAATAATAATAATAATAATAATAATAATAATAATAATAATAATAATAATAATAGCGACAAGGCACATATCCACTCAATTTAGAACGCTCAAGGCACTATGACCATCTATGTCCCAATGTTTTTTTCATCATGCTAAATAAGTAAATTAAACAAAGCAGTATAAGATGTTTAATACGGATGAAAACCTAATGTGAACATTGTAGCCAATACCGGTTGTCACGAAAACAATGCCTCCAGACCGGAACATTAAAACCCATGCATTGTTTGAGTTCGTGACTCGCCTTAGGCTACAATTGAGATTTTTATTTCCGTGATTGACTCTAAACAGATCAAAATTTTGACATTTTAAAAATATATATATAAAAGATATAACAAACTCACGAATGGCTCGTATTTGATATTGACAACATGAGGTTATGATATAAAAGTCAAACCCACTTTTAAAGGATTTGATGCTACGGACGGGTTTTCCAGGTTGGATTCTGTGTTGGATTGGGTAGTGTTAGGGCTAATCAGATGAAAAAACCTACCATAAATGTCATCAGTAATTGAAGCTACAAAAATTTGATTTCTTGATATAATTACTGATAATTTCTTCCTTATTTACAGTAATCATGACACCAATACATCACTGAGATGCGTTTCTTAGGGTCTCGTTCTAAGTGTTCCTATTAACAGAGGAATATATTGCTTTTATCTGTCTTATGTCTCTATCCAACAACATCATAACCTCTCAAATTCATGCGCAGGTGCAAAAGAAGCGATATCACTTTTGAGAATCTATCCTATTTGAATGATAGCCAATTTACCAAGGGTAAAGATAAAGATAATATCTCCAAGTTATAGGAAACATTGATACTACCACGAATAAATTTTCTGTGGGTACAACCACAACTAAAACGATCATAATTGCTTTGATACGGTCGTAAGGCTACCGAAGCGTCATGTTTCCAAATGCAGAAGTGACGGAACTTGAGCACAAAAGAAACCGCTAGCGTTGTAACCGTTGCCTGTTTGGTGCCACTCTTAACAGTAACTATAAGCTTTCCTCACTACATATATTTCTTGCCATTACGTGCTGTTAAAGTTAAACAGGTTATGCAAACTAAATGTTATGACGAATTTCACATTGTGGGAAGTTGTATGTAGGTATTCAGTAATGCTGTGATCTTGGATCACCTACTTGGACGTTGGGTGATGCTTGAATAGTAGTTGTGTTTGATCTTTTAATAAGGAGTAAGGGAACGCAAAACTTTACATATTATCAATCTTGCTGATTTTACGATAAGGATACATTCTTGAAAGCATTATATTTTGAAGTAAACTTCAGAGAGGATGAAAATAAATTGGCATCGTTAACAAAATGTAAAAAGTCATCACTTTTAAATTTGATCGTGCCATATGAATTTATCTTTTAATGTTGTTTTGATAAGTTAAACTATCATGTCATCCATCCCGGTTTTTCTAATAGCTTTCTTAAAAATATTTGTTTTAGTGATTTATTGTTTTGTTAGGAGGTAAGTCTGCTTAAGAAAATGTGTTACATTTTATTCTTATGCATTTTACTTTACTCAAGTGTCGAGTTTGATATATGACATGCTCCATTTACGCGCTCGATCACTTTGGATTTTATTTGTAACACATTTTGAATTAGGAGATGTTGTGAGCTTCTTCGACTTTACAAGTTTCTGACAAAAACTATTTCAAACGCTTCGGTAAATTAAGTCAATTTAGCTAACAATACAAATAACGAATAAAGAGGCACATGCGTGCCCAAGGATATACCCACAGACCCCCTCCTTCCCCCACACACACATCCCTTCCCATGCACCACCTATACACTACATCAACACCCACATCGGGATGGACATGTGGGGGTGGGTGGGGGGTTGGGGTATGTGAATGTGTGAATGTGTGTGGGGGATGTGGGAGTGTGTTTAAATTTGAAGTGTAGAAATTTGTTTAAACAATATACAAGGGTACACTTTAATGACACAACACAGATTTATGATGACCAATAAATATTATAGCCACATGAACGTGTCAACTAGATTACTAGAGCACTGGCTTTCCCCATATGCTTTCCCTCACGTAAAGATTGTCTAATTTTCTTATTCGCAGCAAAAATGAAGTGAGTAAATATAGGCGTAATTACCGTTTTACCATTTTTGCTTCTGTTGAAGAATTGTAAAGGTTTAACCCATTTCATGATCAGACAGTGGACACAATTTGCACAATTGTTGAATTGAAAATAGCCAAAGGTATATTTTGTTTTTATTCCTTTTTAATGTTACTCCTTGACCCACTTGACATTTTCTATGGTAACAACACTAGCCATTGACGTAATCTATAAATGTTATTTATATACATCAATTGAACGTGGGAAATTTACAATTATATCGTGGGTTCAGAACCAGAAAGCATTAACTCAATATATAATCATCTCTCACAAAATGAGCATAAAGTTGGCTCCTTGCTTAGGTCTTCAAAAAGCAATATTTCTTCCACAATGTCTTTTGTGTTCTATTGAATTTTGTCATGATTAATGGACTTTATCTTCCATAGTGCTCTGGAGACTTTATGCTCATTTTGTGGGAACACGTGATTTGGAGTTGAGGCTCTTTAGCTGTCAACCCTCGATATGTCAAATTAAATTCGTAAAATAATGACTGCTTTCAATCTTCAAAAGCAAATATTAATAATTTTCATAACATTGTTGTGTTGTAGTAAAATTAGTTCATCATTTTCTTAAGGGGTGGGGTATGAACGTTTGGACAGTATTTATTGTGGGACATTAGAGCACATCAGACATATCGAATTGCATTCTGAATACGAAGAATGTCCTTCTGATATCAAATAGTTTTGATTTTTTGAAATTCGCAATGTAATACACATTTTATGGCAAATGATTAAAAATTGATATTTTTGATATTTAACAGTACTCGAAGTAAACTTTATTAATCTGATGATTTATATTTAAAGTGTATGTAGGTGGGATGAAAAGCCGACGATCAATTGAAAATTTTGACCTTTCGTATTGAAGATATGGATTTTTTTCCCAAAACACCAAAAATAATTAGGTCTTTTTAGGAAAAATATCTTCAATATGAAAGGTCAAAATTTTCAATTGATCGTCGGCTTTTCCTCCCAGCTACATACACTTTAAGAATATGTCATTAGATTTATAAAAGTTACTTCGAGGACTGTTATATATCAAAAATGTGAAAAATATCAAATTTTAATAATTTGTCATAAAATTTGTATTATATCGTGAATTTCAAAAAATGAAAAAATTTGATATCAGAAAGAAATTTTTCGTATTCAGAATGCTATTCGATATGTCTGATGTGCTCTCATGTCCCACAAAAAATACTCTTGAAACGCTCAAAACGCTCATTCCAGATGCCTTAAGGGATTTTTTTAAACCTTCCTTCCTAATATTGTCATTTTGTGCTTCATATCACTATAAACTAAACCAACGTAACGTCTTACAATCTGTCTACTGTAAGTGGTAACGGAAATGTGTTATTAATGCTCTTTCCGTTTAAAGAGATGTTGCCCAGGTGCCATACATCTGGAGTTTATCTAGGGTATGCGTCATTATATTTTCAGGAGCATATGCATGTTTGGGTTGCCCGGAATTTTGTTTTCATCTCAGTTGAGGGCGGTTGTTTTCTTCAAAACTTCCATCCCAATATAAATCTAATGGCACGCCCCTAAATTGACCTAATTCTACATATTAATTTTATTTAAATCCACTTAGCGTCATTTGAATAACGCACAATCCTAAAGGATTTTTCTTTAAGGTCGGTAAGTGAGGCGTTGCGACTGAATCATTCTGATTGCACATTTGTGTGTTTAGAAAGCTCTAATGGCTGAAGCATCTGTGAATCTGACACTGCTAATAATAGTATCAAACTTATATTGAGTTTTACAATTCACGGGCAGATATAAGGGTGGGAATACAATTGATGGCAAATCAAATACTTTACCTTGAATAGAGACTACTATACTGCTGGTGATGTGCTATTGTAACACCTTGAAATATGTATAATAGAACTACAATTATATGCTAAATTGAAAAGATTTGAAACATGTCGGAAGCTAATGAGATAATAAAAAATCCTTGTTCTCAAGGGTGATGATTCGAAATCTTTTCAGTTTAGAATGTAATTGTAGTGGTTAAAATTAGAATGTGACGGATTACACGTACTTTAAAAGATCAAACTAAAGGCACTTGTCTTTGTGAATTTATTTGCAGTTCACTGAAGAGGTGTAGTTACAAATGATAGCATCACTAAATTTTACAAGAGGGACTTTGCTTTCATTAACACTGAATATGTCTTTTTCTCTGAACCATGTTATCTGTTTGAAAAACATTAAGTAATGTACCTCACAGAAAGTTTTCTCCTTCGTAACTTTGAATTAACCATGTATTAAACAAATAATACATTTAGAATAAGAACCCTCAGTGCTTCCCTACCTTAACAACCTATAGCGCCTCTTTATCACCTGTATCTGAGATAGAAGTGTCATGAATACTAAACAAAATGTTAAATATCTTGAACATATATACATTAAATAAAACGATAGCTATACTTGAATAAACACCTCTGATAGTAGGTTCCCATTTCAAATATATTTCGTTCACTCACTTTCCCAAGAGACCTTTGAATATGCGAGAATTCAAGTCAGGAAATCGACTTTAGCACACAAAGATATATATTGCATTTTGCTTTCAAATGGTTTACATATTAAAGGCAATAAATATAGCCTTTAGGTAATCATCTGATCCATTTCTTCACATTTTATCCGACACCAGCCTACCCAAGATGTCTAACCTTACATATATGTCCTATCCATTAAATACAATGTTCCATTTAAGAGTAATTCGTATTGTAGGGATGGAGCTCTTCATACAAAAGAGTGATGAGTGGTTACCCGCCTATTTGTGTTATGTAGAACAAAATCAGTAACGTTACATATTGGTGATAAATGGTATATCAAGTAATGATATCTTAGATTTATGAGAAATGTTTAACAATCATGTACAAAAAACATCGTTAACGGAATGTTTTAGTTAACGTCGTATGTTGTCTGGGTTTTGATTCATGATTCATGATTATGTATTGGATATTTCTGACACCTTATACCATGTCTACGGTTTACCCTATTATGATTATTTCAGGTAATTTGGTTGGCATCAGCACACCAATGCCATGAACACTATGCCATTGCAAAATCTGTCGAAGTGAACAAAATAAATTTTGTGAAACATCAATGATTCTAGCTATCGCCACTTGGTCTGTGCCTCACTAGTTTTTGTAAGGTGTTTTTTTTCTTTTGTGCCTCAGATCACACGGATTTGCGGATCACTATAAATACACCAACGTGATGTCTTGTAATCTGTCTCAAGTGGTGGTGGAAACGTAATATTAAGACGCTGTTTCCGTTTAAAGAGATATTTCCATGGTGGTTTACATCTGGATTTCAGCTTACAGTACCAAAATCTACATTAATCTGTTTCTTCCCATTTTTAACACTTTTTACACAATCGGAATAGCGCTTTATCCTTAGGAAGTTAACCCAGGTTTTATAGAAGTATTTAATTTAATGTCGGCATGGTCGGCAAGACGGCAAATGCGGCGTCCCAAGTGAATCACCTTAATAGCACATTCGTGTGCTGAGACATACCTAATGGTTAAAGCATCTCTGAATTTGACACTGCTAATAATAGAAACAAACACATAAATAGATAAATGCAAGATATACATCCAAGAAGGTTGAAATCATTCAAAGGTAACGTGCTCGACCATAATGGGAGCTAAATAATTAATTTGGACTTGTGTTGATACAGCTACATTACTTTACAGATCTGTTTCGTAAAGATCTGTTTCGTAAGCCCTGCGGCCTTACGAAACAGATCTGCAAAGTAATGTAGCTGTATCAACACAAGTCCAAATTAATTAGAAATAAACTCATATTTAAGTTGTGAACTTGATCAATTGGGGAAACACAAATGAAGGAAAACCAAAATCTTTCAAAAGGTTTGCTAGACCTCATGGTCGTTAATCCTATGGTTTGCTAGACCTCAGAGTCGTTAGTCCTAAGGTTTGTTAGACCTCAGGGTCGCTAGTCCTAAGGTTTGCTAGACCTCAGGGTCGCTAGTCCTAAGGTTTGCTAGACCTCAAGGTCGTTAGTCCTAAGGTTTGCTAGACCTCAGGGTCGTTAGTCCTAAGGTTTGTAAGGCCTCGGGGTCGCTAGTCCTAAAATTTGCTAGACCTTAACTGTAACTCCGACAACCTGTAACCTGAAAATAATTGAACATATGTGTATTACTGACTCTGATTCTGGTTTAACATTTATATGTGTGTATAGACCCAAACCTTCAAAGGTTAACAAATATCCTATATCAGATTTCCTACAGGAATTTGATAATTTAATGGACGAGGTTTCTTTTATGCCAAACAAATTGATTATAGTAGGGGACTTCAATGTCCATGTTAATAAACCTGAATTACCAGATGTTCGTCATTTTCATGACACCATATCCATAAATGGTTTTCAACAACACATCACCGTTCCAACCCATATAAGTGGTAATACCCTTGATCTTCTGATATCCAGGCCTGATGACAACATTGTTGTTACCCACAGTGTTAAGAAGTCACTGATATCTAATCACTTTTTTATTGAGTTCATTCTGGCATATAACAAACCTCCTCCCAAGAAGGTAACCAAAACCAAACGGGACTTCCGGGGTTTTGATCCTACATCTTTTACTCAAGACCTTAAATGTCAGCTCTCTGAAATTCCTGACTCCTTGTCATCAGCGGATGAATTGGTCAACCACTTTTCTGTCGTTTGTACCAAATTACTTGACCATCATGCTCCTCTCAAAACAAGATCTTTGTCCATCCGCACTCGGCTACCATGGTTTAATGAAGACATTGCTTGTGCTAGGCGAGTTCGCAGAAGGATCGAAAGAAAATGGAGAAAGTCTCAGTCAGAACACGATCGCACATGTTATCTTGATCAATTGCACTTGGTGAACGACATGATCATGAGTGCTAAAACTGAGTTTTTCAAAACCAAAATAGCCAGTGGGGATGACAAAGATCTGTTTCGTACCATCAATACTTTGCTCAACAATTCAAACAAACAATTGCCTGTCTACAGCTCTTCAGATATCATGAGTGAACAGTTTTCCAACTTTTTCAAGAGTAAAACGGACAAGATCCGTAGGGACTTAGATGCTGTTGTTATGCCCAATTATGACATTGATTACAAGATTGAAGGTGATGAGCAAGCAGGGCACAGGTTGAATGTTTTCGAACCTACGTCTCTGGAGGAAGTTGAAAAGGTCTTGGTCAAACCTGTTCTATTGATCCGCTTCCCACATGGCTCTTGAAACAGAACCTGTCTCTTGTTGTGCCCATTATCACCAACATTGTAAATGTCTCTATGTGCACCGGTAATTTTCCAACTACTCTCAAGAATGCTATTGTCACCCCCATTCTTAAAAAACCGTCTCTTGATCCAAATGTGTTGAAAAATTATAGGCCTATTTCTAACATCCAATTCATATCCAAAGTAATTGAGAACATTGTTGCTGCTAGATATAAAGATTATTTGTCATCAAACAAACTCAGTGAGCCCCTCAGTCAGCCTACAGGCAAGGGCACAGCACAGAAACTGCTTTGCTCAAAGTTAAAAATGATTTTATGCATGAGCTGGATGAGGGTAACGTTGTGCTGCTGGTCATGTTAGATCTCACCGCAGCTTTTGACACCATCGATCATGCCACCCTCATTCACAGACTTCGTACTATGGGTGTCTCTGGACCACCCCTAGAGTGGTTTCAATCTTACATGTCTAACAGACACAGTCGTGTCAACATCGACGACACTTTTTCTGCTGCTGTCTCCCTTGACTGTGGGCTGGCTCAAGGATCTGTCTTTTTCAATTTATACTTTACCTCTTGGCATGATCATTCGTAAGCACAAACTTTTTTACCATATTTACGCCGATGATACTCAGTTATACACTGCTTCTAACCCTAAACAACCCATGGATCAAATTGATGCTATAAATCGGCTTCAGAACTGCATCCTTGATATTCAGTGCTGGATGACTCATGCCAAGTTGAAGTTAAACATGGAGAAAACAGAGTTCTTTGTTGTAGGCTCACCTCATAACCTTAAATCTATTCATGCTCTTAGTCTTAAAGTAAGTACAACTACCGTTAAATCTATTAATAAGGTCCGTAATCTTGGTATTATTTTTGACAGTACTATGTCTATGTCAGATCATGTAAATGGGTTATGCCGTACTCTTAATTTTCAACTCCGAAATATTTCTCGTATAAGGCGGTACCTCAATGAAGAAAACTGTCATCATGTTGTTCGAGCCCTTGTGAGCTCCCGCCTCGATTATGGTAACTCGCTGCTTGCTGGTATCACCGAAGCCCAACTCGCGAAAATTCAACGCATTCAAAAACAAAGCTGCTCGCTTGATTTTCGGTATTCGTAGACGCGATCATATATCACCTTACCTCACCCGTCTTCACTGGCTCCCAGTCAAGCAGCGAGTTAACTTCAAAATCCTTGTTCTCATGTATCAGTGTATTAATAACAGTGCCCCTACCTACTTGTCTGAGCTAATTTCTATGTACAACACCCATTCCAGCAAACGTAATCTTCGCTCATCCAAGGACGCTACCAGACTTGCTATTCCCAGGACCAAAAGATCTGCAGGTGACCGTGGGTTCTCAGTCTACGGTCCTCGCCACTGGAATTCACTGCCCACTTCCATCAGAGAGGCCCCGTCACTGCAGATCTTTAAAAGGCATCTTAAAACCCACCTTTTTGAATTGTTGTAATTTCATTTGTTTTTATTTGTTCTGTGCGGCGCTTTGAACTGTGAAAAAGCGCTATAGAAATATTGTATGTATGTATGTATGTATGTATGTATGACCTCATGGTCGCTAGTCCTAAGGTTTGCTAGATCTCAGGGTCGTTAGTCCTAAGGTTTGCTAGACCTCAGGGTTGCTAGTCCTAAGGTTTGCTAGA
>NW_027305775.1:0-58164 GCF_039555335.1 Amphiura filiformis | reverse complement strand
TTAAGTATTAGTATCAGTGGTACTAGCACATTCGACGCCATAGTTGCCTTACAATCAGTTCCTTATTAGAATGTTCTTCATATTATGGCGATATGAGAATGAAACTGAACATAAGCAAACCAGTTAATGTCGCATACTCCATAGCTTTGTCATGCTTTAACCGAAACTGTTTTTAAGTGTGTAGGAAAAGTTCGGGACTTTCCCAAATGAAATCTGTATTGAGAGAGTGAAGCCAAGCGGAACTAAATGGAACTATAGGTTGCTTTCAGAGCACTACTTGGTAACGTTGTTGCTTTATTTACATTTACTTCAGAAAAGGTCAAAAAACGAAATGACACGCATAAAATAACCCGATACTTAACCCACATGTACAAATGCGTTTGGTGAGAGTTTTAATGGTTAATGATAAATTAATTATGGCCAAATGATATTAATTGTTTCCATATTTTAAGCATACCAAATTACCAACGACACCCGCCAAGTTCCAGCTTTGGAATCCAATTGGGCTATTTTAAGTGAATATAAAATAATAATAATAGTAACAATCATAATGATAACACTAATAATACTCCTCTCTCGACAAACTTAATAGGAAAATAATTTATTTGATAAATTTATAATCTCAAAATCGGATGAAATTATGGGTCAAATGTTATGTGTGTACATAATTCTATTCGGATTTGGCTGCATGAACTCAGAAGAGGGACGTGACAATACAAAAATGCACTTAAATGGTGAAATAAGTATATGTTTGAGATTTTTAAGGTTAAGGGGAGTTATTTGAGACAAGTTTCGATGAAATCTGACCTTTTTTTAATTTTGACCCATGTGTATGAAATTGTTGACATTTGACCTATTCAACCGTATAACTCCTGAACTAAGCACCATAGAAAAATATGAAGATTGATTTTGTTTAAATCCGTGTGATAAGAGGAATAGTTGAAGATTTGAACGCAAGAAGATCAGTTCATTTGGCCCTCAACATGTATACCCTAACGTTGCGTATAGTTTCGTATAGTTTGGTAATGTTTTATACATGTTCAGGGCCAACACAAATCTTTCACAACCTTTCATGATGTTTTCACCCTGGAACATGTATTAAACATTATAAAACCCTAAGAAACTATACGTAACTTAAGTGTATACATGTTGAGGGGCCAAGTGGGCTTACTGTCTTCTTGCGCTGTCTTCAATTTGTGATTTGGCTACATTACAACATGGTGGGAATATTTTAAGTTCCCCCAACAATGTGACCTTCGATCCCTCGTAGGAACCAAAGGGGGCATAGAATAAAAATGGAACCAATCAAATTTTAATCATTTCAAGTTTAAGGATTGCAAAAAAACATTGGTTCCACTAATGTAGGAATATAAAATTCCGAATCCAAAGCGCCCTGTACTAAACGGTGAATTCAATGAGTCATTTAAGGAAGTATAAATTTAATACATATTGAGTTATGGGATCTTTGTCTTTTAGTATAGTAATTCTACACTGTTCTTGCACTTAACCTGCATGATTGATCACTCATAACGTGTCAATTGTTCCTTTTGCTACACACGCACTATCGTTGTTCAGACGTTCACCCCAACCTACGGCACAACGTACGTGACACGACATTTATTCGACGTCGAGATTTCTACTACATAATATCAAATATGTATTCCGTATTTATAGGCCTATAAGATATATCGATATACTTTTATGCAGTAGGTTATTGTGGACTGGTGGGCTCATTTGCCTTCCATTTATGATCACCATGCTTAACCCTAAAACTACTGAGCCGTATTTTGAACGAATTTTAATCTTTCCCCAGAGTAGGCCATAAACGTTGAAAAAAATCAAAATAAAAACAGTGCATTCAGCCGGATTCGAAACGGCGGCCTTCGTATTACCAGCTGACGCTCTAACCAACTGAGCTAAAGAGGAACGTTGGAGAAGAGCGGAAGATGGGGTTGTAACCCCTAATTAAAAAAAAAAACTTGTATAAACATCATATACCGGGTTTTATGGTACCAATGTATAGTTACAGGTCTCCTCTATCAAGTGATACCAAAAGAAGTACAAACATTTCCCATATAGTGTCGCTATGCTATGACATCATAATGTGAGAACACCTTTGCAAAATTTTGGGAAATTCTGGATATGAACAAATGTATAGGCACAACTGATTCGGCTAAGAATTATATGAATATGCGATTTCACCAAATAGTTTCCTAAATATAAAAGGATGTGACTATTCAAACTAACTAAAAGTCAATATCTCTTTATTTGAAGATTTGAAGTATTTTTAAGTGGAAAAAAGCAGGTGCAGGGGTGGGTGTGGTGTGTGTGTGTGTGTGTGTGTGTGGGGGGGGGGTTGCAGAGCAACATTTTCAAAATAATTTCAAAGCGCCATGTTTACGCTTATAAATCAATATCCTTCAAAATGCCAACTAAAACAGGCAAAAAGTGAGGTATACCAACCAAGATATTTGAGCAACATGTACTTCGTTTTTTACCCTACACAATCATTTTCATTCGACGTGGAATGCTTTTTGACGTCATAAAATATTCGATATCAAATATTCTATAGTGAGTGCAAATTTAGCTATGACTAACATTGTTTGCTTGTATCTTGATGTCTGAGGTATATAATATAGCATAAGAATCTAAACGGTGCCCAGTGGAAACCCTTGTGGGCATTCCGAGATATCTAGAGTCTAAGATTCAAAACGCAAATTGGTTGCAGTTTGGTTTAAACATCTTCCAAAATATTCCTCAGGTCAAAAGGATTAAAACATATAGAGTTTGACATACCTTCGACAAATCAGTATGGAGTTATTGACGAAAAGCTCAGAGATTTGAATTTGGGCTCCATATGGGCTCTTAACCTTAATCTTAAGCATAACCCTAACCCTAACCCTAACGCAAACCCCAACCCAACCCTAATCGTCGACTTAAATAGTAATGAATTGCAAGCAACCTTAATAATTGAACAGCGTGAGAACGTGGTAAACGTAACCACAATGTAACAGCATTTAATTGCATTCAAAAGGGGGTGCTATACTAAATCGTGACTGCATGACATTGTGGTATATTCACAACGTAAGACGGGTTGGCTTGTCGGTATACGAGTATACATGTATTTTGTATATATCCTGATACTGGGGTTATTTCTACCTCGAACAAGTAGTTGAAAATACTACTAATCGTCTGCCGTTTTCAAAACACTCATACACACCAGTACCACTGACAGTCAAACTTGGGATTATCGCACTAGCCCTGCAATTCCAATGTGCACGATTATATGTACCATCATAGGCGGCAGAAGCGGAGAGCGGGGGTAACGCCGGGTGAGATGTGATCATGATATTTGCCCTCTGCATCTGCCTGTGTGGCACAAATACATCCTAATTTTTGGCCCAAATAGGGTAAATTTTGCAACATTTTGTGGTCTTGCGCACACTGGCCAATAAAATAGCAAAACATACCTTCATTTGGGGCTTAAATAATCGGAAATGTATTATTTTTTCATGTCTCAGTAAAACCGGAACAAAGCATTCTCATCCACAGACCCATCTCCCTCCTAAATTTGAATGCTTCCGCCGCCACTGTTTACCTATGTGTGCATTGTAAGGGTAGCTACAAAGGAAGCTGTCAGAAACACGGAAAAGAATAGATTACGAGACGCAGTGTTCCATTGATGCCGATTTGATTTGCTGACAGACTATTCATAAAATTCAGTGACCAGTATCATTGTTTCGGACAGAAGGCTTCATCCATTAAATTTGTCAGTCGCCTGACAGCATATCATCGATTTACCTGCAGGTGACTGTCAATAAGTAATGATTAGAAAGTCAAGTGTCAGTGCCACACTTAGGAAAGGGGTAGAATTGCTCTCATGTATCCCAAAGGTGTATTGTACGGGTCTCTAGCATTTAAAGCAGGTTTCTTTGTCGCCCTCACTTCATCTAAATATATTGAATGTCCTTGCTGATGGATTACACATCAAAATGTATTAAAGCTGCCAGGTTTTGAGTTCGAACCTTGGTGTGGTCAATGTGTTGTGTATTTGGCAAGACACTTTATCTTTTTCGTCGCACTTTACCCAGAAAACAAAATTAGGGAGCTTTTAGGGGTAGTCATACCGTGAACGTTATTGTTGGCAGACAAATTGTAATACACTCACACTTATTTTACTTAATTTTATTTTAAATCAACGCTTTCTCCGAACTCTCTGACATTTCAACACAGCTTATATTTATTCAATAATCATGTAGTCCAAAATTAACATCTCTGACCCTGCAGATGGATTACTCATCAGAATGTATTAAGGCTACCAGGTTGTGGGTTCGAACCCTGTCGTGGTCAATGTGTTGTGTCCTTGGCAAGACACTTTATCTCTTTCGTCCCACTCCACCACAGTTGCGCGTCATTTGAAGCCATCATTAATAGTGTCACTCTTGCTGAGTGGCCACATCTGCTCCAGTTACGATTTATTAATTTTTCTAGCAACATTTTTAAAGACAGCCTCTTATGGTGTTAAGATATATCTGCACACTCTGATCTTTTCATTTTACCCGGCTGTCATTTCTGAACGCAGACGTGAGATGAGATATCTGGGTTGAAAAATGCTGTTCTTGTGATTTTTACCATTTTTTCCAAAAGGTCAACATACAAACAGCTATAACTTTTGGGATTAAACAACAAATAATAAATTGGGAATATTGTAGCATGGTTTATTTTTGTTCACAGATATAAAATATTTATTTGCCTTCTGTTATTCAGAGCAAATATAAACATAAAGTTATGGCTAATTTAATATTTGACATTTTGGGGTAAAAAAATGTAAAAAAAAAAAAGAAGTTACAAACAAACACATTTTCCAACCAAATATCTCAGTTCTTTTTAAAAGCATGGGTTGAACAGAAAGATGGGACTCTAGCAATTACTTCTAACCCGGCAGTCACCTTTGTCCAAAACTGTTGCATAGGACTCTATGTAGCTAAAACTGGCCTCTCTACTTTACATAATCTTTAGCACTCAAAGGAAGAGCTAATACATTTTCACGCTGATGGCATTTGTGTCTCAAAGGTGTGAATTAAAATGTATGAATCTTGTGAGGTAGAATAATTTCGTGCAAAGTAGCATTAGTACATTGCCTTTGAAATAGCAGACTCAAATTGGTATTGGCATTCCATTGGCAGAATCCTTATTTATGTATGAAAATACTGACTGCCACTTTGATGTATATTAATTTTACCTTTAGATTTGTATGAATTGATAAATCTACAACTGCAAGAGCTAATTACCCAATATGGAATACATTATAAATAATAAATAGATAATACCCTAAGACAACACAACATAATTTAAATCAAATAGTGCATTAACTTACGGATAAAAAAATATATTCTAATTAATCAAATGCATCTATATCTGAGTCATCATTGTCAAACAAACTCCCTACGACCCCGTATTGGTTAGTAACGCGTAAAAATTGATTCAGTGAAAAAACACACCAAACGATTCACAGAAAATGGCGGAATCAGAAAAGGTTAACATTTGAGACAGTTTGAGGTTTCAAGGTAAAAATCAGAAATCAATCAGAGTCGTACGAAAACCGTTTCTGTGTTTTAGTTGACAGATTACGCCAGACAAATCTTTTTAATTCTGTATTCAATTATAATATGTTTACATTTTACATTATATCAAAGTTCATAATTCTGTCAATAACGACTACCACCACCTATACAGTGCGCAAAATAATTAAGGTACCAGTTATGTTCACGTATATCCTAAACAAAGATAAAATGACAAAATTAAAACAAGCCCCAATACCCGTGCTCTTTCCGTCCGAGCTAAAAGATGCAGCTGTTGTTGCTTGTTCCAGTATTGACATATCTGTCTTTGTTTAGGATATACAGAACATAACCAGTACCTTAATAATGTTGCGTACTGTATAATATACTAAACAAATAGGTTATATATCTTAGAATTTTACTACCAAATGCCAACGTAATTCATTACTAGGTAATTTGTCTTAAACTACAGCAGGATTGTTATCGTTTGGACGTCTGTTCCGGCTTACAACAGAGACACTGGATGCTATGTTATTTACGATGGCTAAACAATGTCGACAGGAGCACAAACCACTTCGTCCATGTTTCTTCACTGCTCGCCACAATAGAAGAATTGAATTCCCTGCAAGGTAATATAACAAATCATACACCAGGATTTATATTATAATATAAAATATTATTTAAATAATTGAAAATAAAAGCACGACCAATAACAAATAATTAGCGGTCTTCTTTCAACACCTAAACAGATAATATGTACATGTATATACATGTTGTAGTTTTTGGGCAGCTTATGCTGAATAACCATTTGTTTAAAAAGTGTATGTAGTGATCGACACATACCCCTAACCTCCTCGTTTTGTATCTTGTTCTAAAGATTATAAATAGAGAAGGCAGCATATCTGCTGTATCCTAACAGGACATCAGTCAATATGAGACATTAAATATTAAATGCGAGGATCCTGAGGATACATGCATGATAAACTATATAATAATTAAAGAAATGGAGCTCAGACAAACTGGCAGTATAATAAAGGAGAGAAAAAATCAGAACCGTTCGGATTCGAACCAGCGCGCACTGACAATTACATGTCCTACAACTCACCACCACACGCCACAATAGCTCATGGCGGCATGGCGGATCTGCCGGCGAATAGAACATGTAAAGATTTTATTCTTTCTAAAGATATCAAAATAAGTCAATCTCCAAAAACAAACTTGCAGTGACGTTTTGGGGTGTTTCTGGCGATGTATTTATTGACACATTTTGTACATTAAAATTCTCATTTACTTTAATTTTGTTTCTGGTAAACAAAAAATTCAAAGTGGAAACAAAATCTGTATCTTCTGAACAAGTCATAATATGCATTACTGTTTTTTTTTTAAATATGTGTAACTGTAGTCATAAGTACTGTTCAGGATGAGGTTGTAGGTAATAAAGTGCCTTTTTTATTTATGTGTGGTGAACGTTTTAAATATATATTACTTACCAATGGCAAGAAGCACAACAGACACATTGAGTGAAATTATAAACACCGCCATTGCTGTTTGTCGGTAGCCAGATGGATCTGTAAGTGGAACCAGTAGAACTTCGGCGCAAAGCATGTTGAGAAAGATGGCTACAAGTGAAGTCATTTGCAGCCAATGTTCGAAGGAATCTTTCATAGGCTTGAAATAGGCATGACTTGTGATAAACACCATTGACAACGCCACAGTAGCTCCTAAGGTAAGGGGATCCTCTGAGCCGAAGAGAACTACAAGAGATGTTTGCAACACTTTGCGGGATAGTTCTACTATCTCCCAATACCAGTATTCTCGTTTATAGTTTTCACAGAGAAACCGAATATATAATGGATATTTCAAAATGTTAATGTTCAGATTGTCGCGATCTTCGAGAATAGTTGGAGTAGTCTCCTCTGATACCACACTATCTGTCTCCTCATTTTCCAGCGCGGTGTTACCTATCTCTTCAAGAAGGCTTGCTCTCCTGTTATTGTTACTATCATCATCATCTTCAACAATGAAAGATAGTTCTGTACAATTGGAATCATTGTCGGCTTCGCGTTCTTGATTTTCGTGGTTTGTTTCAACGTACGAGGAGAGTTCTTCAATATCACTATGAACACCCCCAAAGGGAACCCAACAACGTAAAGCAAAGCAAAATAAGCTGAGTTGATGTAGTTTTTGTGTTCCGTGGTGTCACAGTCAATAGAGTAATCTGACCTAACTCGATGCGCGCAGTAAACGTTGTTTTCATCGACACAAAATGTTTCACAAGCCACTGGCAATAATGATAAGATCACATCGCACATACTAGGGTAAGTGATGAACAGCATTAGGACTACAAACAAGTAACACTTTGGTCGCAACCGTTTCAAGTATTTCCTTCCGTTATCATGGTTAATGCTATTTGAAATATTGTCATAGCTGGAAAGCTTAACCTTTAAGCATAGCCTTATACACGAGTAAACAATACTTGGCAAAGCAAATACAAGACAGCAGACAATTATACCGAGAACAAATTTATTGTAGACGTTCAACTCCAGGGCTTTGATAAAGCATCGAGGTGTAGCTACTATCTGGAATATGTTAAGCTCCAATGCTCTGAACACCGTTGCAAGATTTGAGATTCCCCGTGGCCAATGGATGCTATGAAGAGATGTAAATATAGCACCAGTTATCTGATAATAACCCAGGACAATTTTAAATCGAGCAACAAGAATGTCTACTAAGGAACGATCAGTGTTGCTTCGCCTTCTGATATCCCAAACTGTGACCGCTACGATTATACATATCAAAGTAATAACGCATAAAGCCTCTAAAATCAGATGCCAGATTGGAGGACATTTGATGCAATACTCAAACCACGAGTAGAAGCCATCGCTACATCTGGAGCAAAGCCATCCTTCATAACCATCTCCACAAGATCCATCGATTTCCATTCAAAGCGGGACAAGAGTCATTGCCTCGGAGACACGGAAATGGTGCTGGAAGTGGATTTGTAAATCTCGTACTTGCTTGATTGTAAGATTCATACGATCTATCATGTATTAGCAAATTGGAGACAAACGCTTTGTATTTGGTTCTCAGGTTTTGAGGAACATCAGAATCGTTGGAATTTGTTGAGATGTTCCAGTTCCATCTCCACCAAACCCCTGGCTGAAGATTTTGATACTCATCTGTACAATCAATACCTTGTTCCGGGCACCGCATCCAAGGGCCAAATCTATCCTTCCTATAGAATCCGCCTAAACATGGACAGGCACGGAATCCTGCGAAATTATTCTTTTGGTACCCGTCGGGCATACTTCACAATCTGCTGCTCGTCTTCCAGGAGCTTGATAAGGTGAAACAAAAGTACCATTTGTGCACAATTTACATCCAATGCCTCCAGGGTCTTTAGACACTTGACCACTGCGTTCCTGAAAATATCCACCTATAGAGAAGAATGGAACCTGAGTTATTGTATGGGATTTTTTTTTTATTCTGCCATCTTCTTTTATGAATCTACGCTTTATGTTGGTTTCATATTTTCTCCCGCTGCCGCTGAGCGGCGTGACGGTTTATTATGTCGCTTGCACTTTTCTAAAAGCGGCATATTGATGAAAGCCAGTGTTGCTCAGCATCGCCAAAAATCGCATCTTCTTCTCATCAGAGCGGCACGGCTCCAGAGTTGACTTGAATTGAACTCCTGGCGATTTTGCCGCTTGGGCAAAGCAGTAGAGTGATCAATGTATTGGCTTGCCACTGGTCACTGCGTTTCTAGTGCGACTGCGCAGTGAAGAAAAGTCGACGTCAAAGCGGCAAGCGGCAGGAAAGTATGAAACCAGCATTACGTTGGAATTACTCTGGTACCATTATGGTAAGAGTCGGATGGACAGTGATGTGAGCTGGTACAGCCATCCCAGTAAGACCAAGGTTAATAGCTTGGTTGGTTCCAGTATCGGACCAGAAACAAAATGTACACCCTATAGACACTGGCCCAGCAAACACAAAAACATTTTAAGAACATTTTAAATAAGTTATATTTTGGCTTTTGGTTTAGGTAAAAACGTTTTAATAACATTAAAATGTCGGGTTATGTAAAGGAAATGATAACGTTTTAAAACGTTTTTTGAAAACAACTACAACAATACCGTTTTAAATGTTTTAAAAAATGTTATATGTAAACTATTTTTGCAAACATTTTTCCAAATATTTGTCTTAGCAATAAATATCATTTGTTAAAATATTTGAACCCATTAAACACAGAAATGTTCTTAAAATGTTTTTTAAAACCTTTTACATAACATTGAAACTGGGTTATATAAATGTCATGAAAAGTGGTTTTAAAACTGTTATTGAAAATATTTTGGGCAAACATTTTAAAATATTTTTTTTATTCCGAAAGTAACATTCTGTTTAGAATGTTTTGTATCAAGTTTTCAATAATGTTTTTGGAATGTTATTAAAACGTTTTTTATACCCTTTATATAACCCGACATTTAAACGTTTTCTGTAAAACATTTTTGTTTGCTGAGCAGTAGATAATCAAAAATGTTTTTTAAGGTTATGAAAACGTTTTATACTCTTAATAACCCTTTATATAACCCGACATTTAAACATTTTCTGACAACCTTTAATAACCTTTTGCGAATGATGTCAAAAACGTTTTGTGTTTGCTGGGGGGTAATAACAATGCATGTGTGTAAGTGGCATTACTGTCCTGTGTAATTTGTGGGAGAAGATACATTTTAAAGGTATTTTGTTTTATACCGAAATGACCCTTAATGACCTTTGACCCCCAAATAAAAAATACCGATGATTATACATTGGTTAAACACAATTAAGCATGTGAACATACCATCACTGTCCTATGGTTTTCAGCTAATAAAATTTTTGAAGATATTTCTGATTATACCGGAAGTGGACCCCTTAATGACCTTTGACCTCAAAATCTGTGAAAACACCACATTGACACTGGGTTATAACAATGCATGTGTGCAAGTGGTGTCACTGTCCTACGTAATTTGTGGGAGAAGATGCATTTTAAAGGTATTTCGTTTTATACCGGAAGTGACCCCTTAATGACCTTTGACCCCAAATAAAAAAATACCACATATAAATACATTGGGTAACTGCAACTCATATGTGAACATACCGTTACTGTCCTATGTTTTCCTTAGCTAATAAAAAAATTTGAAAGTATTTCGTTTTATACCGGAAGTGACCCTTTAATGACCTTTGACCCCAAATCTGTGTACAGACACTGGATAATAACAATGGATGTGTGCAAGTGGCGTCACTGTCCTACGTAATTTGTAGGAGAAGATGCATTTTGAGTTGAAATCACGTTTTTGCCCCCTATGACCCCTGCGTGACCTGTGACCTCACAAGTTTCATGTGACATATAGGGGTACGATCAATACATGATTGTGACCAAGTTAGGTCAAAATCGATGTAAGCATGTGAGTGCTAGAGCAAATGTAATGGTTGACAAAGAATAAGAAGAAAGAAGAACTAGACTTAGCTGTGGTTAAGACCACAAACACAGCCGTGTTGTGACCCCTTAATCACATTTGACCTCCAAATATGTGAAAACACCATATAGACACTGTGTTATAACAATGCATGTGTGCAAGTGGCGTCACTGTCCTACGTAATTTGTGGAAGAAGAAGCATTTTAAACGTATTTCGTTTATACCGGAAGTGACCCCTTAATGACCTTTGACCCCAAATAAAATAATACCACATATAAACTGGGTAACCACATATAAACTGGGTAACCACAATTCATGTGTGAACATACCGTTACTGTCCTATGTTTTTCTTAGCAAATAAAATTTTTTGAAGTTTTTTCGTTTTATACTAGAAGTGACCCCTTAATGACCTTTGACCCCAAATCTGTGTACACCCCATAGACACTGGGTAATAACAATGCATGTGTGCAAGTGGCGTCACTGTCCTACAGAATCTGTGGAAGAAGATGCATTTTAAAGGTATTTCGTTTTATACCGGAAGTGACACCTTAATGAGATTTGAACCCAAATAAAAAAATACCACAAATACATTGGGTGACTGCAGATCATGTGTGAACATACCGTTACTGTCCAATGTTTTACTTAGCTAATAAAATTTTTGAAGGTATTTCATTTTATACCGGAAGTGACCCCTTAATGACCTTTGCCCCAAAAGCTGTGTACACCCCATAGACACTGGGTAATAACAATGCATGTGTGCAAGTGGATCTCTGCATAATTTGTGGAAGAAGATGCATTTTAAGGTATTTCATTTTATACCGGAAGTGACCCCTTAATGAGCTTTGACCCCAAATAAAAAAAATACCACATATACATTGGATGACTATAGATCATATGTGAACATACCGTTACTGTGCTATGTTTTACTTAGCTAACAAAATTTTTGAAGGTTTTAGTTTTATGGAAGTGACCCCTTAATGACCATTTTTGACCACAAATCTGTGTGCTTGACATAGACACTGGGTAATAACAATGCATGTGTGCAAGTGGGGTCGCTGTCCTACGTAAGTTGTAGGAGAAGATGCAATTTTAGTTGAAATCACGTTTTTGACCCCTGCGTGACCTTTGACCCCACGAGTTTCATGTGACATGTAGGGGCATGGTCAATGATCATTGTGACCAAGTTAGGTCAAAATCGATGTAAGCATGTACGTGAGTGCTAGAGCAAATGTAATGGTTGACAGAAGAAGAAGAAGAAGAAGAAGAAGAAGAAGAAGAAGAAGAAGAAGAAGAAGAAGGAACCTGTGTAACGTCACGGCTGTGTAATAATTTTAAATATACTCATAATCCTAGGGAGTCAAACCATTTGAAGCGACTTGGCGTGTTTTAGGTTGGCCCATATAGGTGTTTTCTATGGATAAAAGGTAATAACTTCAATCCTCTACAGGGGATCCCAGCATGAGGTCAAAGGTTACATATGTAGGGACAGGCATAAAATTTCAAATTGATTCTATTAACCTGAATTGTTGTTTATTGGAAGAGAGAACTTCTCAGAAACAATTTGACACCAAAACCAATCTTATACTTTATTGCTAAGTGATGATGATGAAATTACTGTCGGGACATTAGGCCATGTTTTCTGATAAGACTTATCATAGGAGTGCATGGGGGACTTGATAATTTGTGTGCCCCCTGTCAATGTTTTGTTTTCATTGTAATTTAACCTGATTTTTGTTAAATATTATGTATATTATCATTTTCAACACATCTGTGAAATTTTGTATGAAAATTCAAATTTTAAAGTGGTAAAAATGTGCTAATTTTCATTTCGTGTACACATCCTTAAAACTATTGAATTCATGCTTTTTTCAAGTTTTTTTTAGCTTTGACCATATTCCTCTAATGCCTATGCTTTGACAGCTAGTTGCCATGGCAATTGCCATGGGCATGAAAGTTAGTCTTAAAACACACTGGTCAGCCTGTCATCATAACCAGCTGGACTTGGGTCACCGTAGTATGCCCTGCAGCAATTCCACGCTGAGACTACTTTCAACCACTATTTTTATCAATGGCATTACAGTCATGCCACTGGCCTGCCCAGCTCACCTCCAGAGCACCAGGAATGTGTTGACATGCCAAAGGTCAAACATCAGCAGGTGTCGAGGTATATGAGATAAAATTATGAAATCCAATATCGGAAAATGAAACCAGTGGAACAAAATTTATTACCTCGCTTTTCTCTAATCGAGGGTAATTTTGCTAAAGTTCTTTAAGGATCCGTTGACGAAATGTGGTCAAGTTTGACAATTTTGAGCCCATTTTAGCCCAAAACCATGATTTTTACCAAGTGATAACAAAAAAGTGCATTATCCCAGGAAATTTATTTTTGTCAAACCATATTTCCCTTGTCAGAAGATGAAAAATGCCCCTTTTTGACCCATTTTTTGACCAAAATGATGATTTTTCCAAGGGCATATCTTACCGAAAATACATTGTGCAAAAATATGTAATATATAGTTACCTGCAGGACAGTTGATGCAACAAGGGTCAATTTGGTTACCGTATGTACCCGGCGTACAAGGAAAACACTGGTAATCTTTACATTGGAAACCAAACTTTGCCATGGACCGGTACAGTTTGTTATATGCAGAAAGAGAAATATTTATGTAATCACCAACAGCAAATCTGTAATAATAATAATAATAATAATAATAATAATAATAATAATAATAATAATAATAATAATAATAATAATAATAATAATAATGGATTCAATGTGGTGTCATAATGTGCAGGATTAGATAGTGCATCTATTTAAAAGAAATACCCCAATATTGTTCAGTTCTGAAATTGTGATTATTTTTCCAAGTGTAAGGATACTTTATTGGCGCAGTATATAATAGTTATTCCTTGTTAATTATTAAAGATACAGTTTAATGGTTTGAACCTTAAATTTCAATTTCAAATGGAATCGGGCCACTGAGAGATAACAGTGGAGGACTATCGACTCCGTTATTAGTAGCTTATCCTTCAAAAACATTTTGCTCGGAAACGTATTTTGTCCTTCACGTACGCCACTATGTGTTGCGACCGACGAATTTCTCCCCCTACAAGTTTCTGTTAAGCAAATGAAGCAGTGAAACCCTTTAAAAAAGTCCCCTCCCGCTTCCCCCCTTCCAAAAAAAAAATACAGCTCTGGCAAAATAGAACATAAATGGTTACGAATGGCTAACTAGAACGACCTTTTGATTTTGAATAGTTACACTGCAAAATTCAAGTGTTTAGATTCTAAACACCTTTTTGTAACACTTATAAAACGTGTCACAGTATTTTTTTCTAAACATGTCACAGTGTTTAGTTTCTATAACAGTCAACACCGTGTTTAGAAACTAAACACTATAGTGTCCAGCTCAACTAAACACTATAGTGTTTATTTTCTAAACATGCTATTGACTGATGTAGAAACTAAACATGTTACAACATTTAGAAACTGTGATTTCAACCAAATGTGATTTCAACCAAAACATGATAGTTTTTCATTCCTACACCATTTTTCGTAAAATATGATCGTGTAAGAATCTAGGCGATGCCGTTGATTCGCAATCTCTTTGTGTAAAAATGTGGTTGTGTATATACTCACACATTGACATTATCAGGATATTGAGTCCATTTAGATAGGTGACTAGTTGACAGATATCTGTAACAAAATATTGGCAAATCATTGTCAATCGTCTATATCAGTCAATTTTGCCACAGGTCTTATGAAGGGGAGACTTGACAATAGGTTCAATATAGGCAATCTTATAATGTGTTTCATATTACACTTGGACACTAATTACAGCAGAATGTTTTGTCAGGCATTCTAATAATGTATTTCACTGCACCCTGGATACTAATTACAACAGATCGTTTTTCACTAAAATACTTTTCTACGAGGTGCCCAAAACACCATACAAACACAATATAGGAATGGGACCCCCCAAAAAAAAAAAAGCCCGAAAGACGGACTCGAGACACCGCTTCAAAAGTCCACTAAATATTAATGAACTTTGAACACAATTCTGAATAAGAAAAAAAATATATTTCCTCTGTACTATCAACATTTATGCTCCAGATACAAACATGAAAAATATACGTACATTGTGCCGTTATTTGCTAGCCCGTCAAGTGCATTGTCTTCAATAAAGATTATATCATTATAGTACATGTAACTGTAGTGGAAAGAACAGAAATAAAAAAATAAACATAATCAAACACCACCACCGCTTTGTACTAGAATTAACACGTGCTGACGATTGGGGGTTAAGGGTTGAGGGGTGCGGTGCGGTTTACTTCTTTGTTGAGTTTTATTATGTTCACCCCTTGAATTTTTTTTCAACCATCATATCTGCCCTCCCTCAAGTGGCGATCAGGGCATGTGCCCCCTCCCTTGTCATCTTCTAGCTACGCCACTGACGCCCGGAGACTTCCATCTCGTGCAAACCGATTTTAACGAGGGCGAAGAATGTAATGAACAACATTGATTCGGCAATTGTACCCAGCATTTAAATATGCATAGGACACAAACTAAAGTCTGCACAAAAAGTAACTCAGCTGTTATAAATACGCCTATAGATTCAGAACTAATAATTGTTTTCACAATATTTCAACATAGCGAGAAGGATGATTTATTTACACGCATTTTGATACCCCATTCGTCAAATGTCGTTCAATATTAACAACACAGTAGTGCTGTTGCAGAAAAATACCCGAATTTAAAAGTTGCAGTTTACTGCGATTAATGGTTATAATGCCAGCACTGTAAACACCATAAAGCCCGCCATTATTATCGCGCTTACTTCAAATCAATACAAATAACTGCAACTTTTAAATTGGGGCATTTTTCTTTCAAAACACTGCTGTATTGTCAATAATGAACAAAATTGGACAAATGGGGTATCACAATGCGCGTAAATAAATCATCTTTCTTTTTATGTTGAGATATTGTGAAAACAATTATTAGTTCTGAATCTATAGGCGTATTTATAACAGCTGAGTTACTTTTTGTGCAGACTTTATTATGAGGTAACATAGATTTGGTCAGGACAGCCAGTACACTGTCAAAAGTGCATAATTGTCAACAAGTCTCTTCAATGTGTTTATTCTGTCTAGATTACGAGAGAAGTGGAAGGATTCAAGGGCACAAACTAGTTTAAAAAGCAGTGTTTAGTTGAACTTACACCGATTCTAGTGTTTTATTTGACGTGTCAAGTGCGGATTTTCGTATAGAAGAAATATTGTTGTTGAAAATACACCTGAAACAAGAAAGAACTGATTAAAGTTAATAGAACGTTTGGTCAGTATAAAAAACATTTGAAATTAGGTCATCCATTACAGCGAAGATTGTTGTATCTGTTAGGATGTCTAAAGCTACTACAGGTTAAGCACGTCAAGCAATTATGGCTGAAGAACTGTATACATTGTCAAAGTTATTCTCAGGTATCCAGTCGTTAATCAAATCAAATACTGGAACTTACATTTTTTTTGTTACGTTGCGTCTGAAACCATCAGACTTCATCAGGCAACTGACTCACTGGGCTGGTCATGTGACACTTTGAGACGGCTATCTCACGTCTGGGCCGGGCCACCAAGACGATCCCTAGCCGTCTCAAAGTGTCACATGAGCAGCCCAGTGGGTAAGTTACCAGATGAAGTCTAATAGTTTTAGACGAATCGTAGCAAGTTGCAAACAATATAAGTTCCTGTATTTGATTTAATTCAAAACTTTGTGTTTACATTGTCTCTACTCTTCTTTCCTTTCGTCGTTCCTTCCCCTCAGTCCACTTTTGTTATCTCCTCTATCATGTACCTGTCCTCTTGTTACACAGCCGTGACGTTAGTCACGGCTGTGTCTTTTTTCTTACAGGTTCTTTCTTTCTTTCTTCTTTCTTCTTTCTTCTGTCAACCATTACATTTGCTCTAGCACTCACATGCTTACATCGATTTTGACCTAACTTGGTCACAATGATCATTGACCGTGCCCCTACATGTCACATGAAACTTGTTGGGTCAAAGGTCACGCAGGGGTCACAGGGGTCAAAAACGTGACTTCAGCTCAAAATGCACCTTCTCCTACAAATTACGTAGGACAGGGACGCCACTTGCACACATGCATTGTAATTACCCAGTGTCTATAAGGTGTACACAGATTTGGGGTCAAAGGTCATTAAGGGGTCGCTTCCGGTATAAAACGAAAAACCTTCAAAATTTTTTATTAGCTCAGTAAAACATGGGACAGTAACGGTATGTTCACATATGATCTGCAGTCACCCAATGTATATGTGGTATTTTTTTTATTTGGGGTCAAAGCTCATTAAGGGGTCACTTCCGGTATAAAAAGAAATACCTTTAAATTGCATCTTCTTCCACAAATTATGTAGGACAGAGACGCCACTTGCACACATGGATTGTTATTACCCAGTGTCTATGGGGTGTACACAGATTTGGGGTCAAAGGTCATTAAGGGGTCACTTCCGGTATAAAACGAAATACCTGAAAACATTTCTATTAGCTAAGAAAAATATAGGAGAGTGATGGTATGTTCACACATGAATTATGTCTACTCAATGTATATATGGTATTTTTTTTATTTGGGGTCAAAGGTCATTAAGGGGTAATTTCGGTATTAAACGAAATACCTTTAAAATACATCTTCTCCCACAAATTACGTAGGACAGTGATGCCACTTGCACACATGCATTGTTATTACCCAGTGTCAATGGGGTGTACACAGATTTGGGGTCAAAGGTCATTAAGGGGTCACTTCCGTAGGACAGAGACGCCACTAGCACACATGCATTGTTATTACCCAGTGTCTATGGGGTGTACACAGATTTGGGGTCAAAGGTCATTAAGGGGTCACTTCCGGTATAAAACTAAAAACCTTCAAAAATTTTTATTTGCTAAGAAAAACATAGGACAGTAACGGTATGTTCACACATGAATTGTGGTTACCCAAGTCATATGTGGTATTTTTTTTTATTTGGGGTCAAATGTCATTAAGGGGTCACTTCCGGTCTGAGACGAAAAACCTTCAAAATGCCCCTTCTGCCACAAGTAACATGGCAAAGTGATGCCACGTGCACACATGCGTTGACATTAGCCAATGTCTATGGGCGTTTTCATATATTTTGGGGTCAAAGGTCATTAAGGGGTCACAACACGGCTGTGTTCGTGGTCTTAGACCACAGCTAAGTCTAGTTCCATTTTTTCTTCTGTCCTTTCCTCTAACTGCACTTGTCTTGTCCTCTCTTCACATTCATTCTCGTCTAATCTCTCCTGTCCCCTTCTCTTCCTACTTTCAACATTCTCATTCTCTTTCCTAAACGAGATTTGGGTATTGAATAAATCAATTTTGGTTTACTTACAGTTCCTTCAAACTTGTTTTGTAGAATGTCAAAGGAGGAACTTCCATGATTAGGTTCTGAAACAAATATCTTTTTGAAATATGATAGTAGATCGTTAAAATAAGGAAGCACCGCTTCACTTAGCTGCTTATCCAGAATTACCGAGTACGTGAAACTTTCTTGTCAAATTTTTGTCATTTTTGTGTTCTCAAAACATGCATGATCATTTCATCATACGGCTTTACTATACGTGATACAAAAATGCGTAACTTTGACATAACGACACATATGAATAACGATGCAAAGGCGATTTATTATCAATGTATGTCGAAGAACAATAGCTTTTAAGTTCATTGTTATTTATTCAAGCCCCTGGTCGCGAAAAAAGCTAATAGCAAAGTATACTTTTTTGGAATCGTTACGACCAGATGTGTACTGTGGCGTGGGTTTTGATCAAATATAAGCAACTTGGAACTTTCAATCATGCTGTATGCATTTGATCCCTGCTGACCTCTAAGGACACTTTTTGAATGTTTTAACATAGCTTATCGTTTTTATACGCCTTTTTGTGATCTACAGACGTCGAATAAAAGATGGGTTCCGAAGGTGCACATTAGACCCTTTTTCCAATTTAACTAGTAATCTCAATTTTGCCTCCTAGTGCTATAGATAAAAAACAATTATTAGGATACCGCCCGTAGCCTTAGGATTACCAATGACGGGTGTGGGTAATTGCTTTTCTATGGTTTCTTTTCTGATATGTAGCTCGTTTGTTTTGTTTGTTTGTTTGTTTGTTTGTTTGTTTGTGTGTTTGTTTGTTTTTGTTTTTGTTTTTCATACTTCATGCCTTTGAGTCTTTTGTAATAGTATTACAAGAGTTTTTTGTAATTGGTTTATAAATGTAACTTACAGGTACTTTAATCCATCCAGGCCCATCAATATATCGGACGAAATGTATTTTAGGCGGTTACTGTTCAAGCTAAGAAGCTCTAATTGAGGTGAGAGCTTCATGAATCCAACTGGCAAATCTTCAAGATCGTTGTTGTCCAAATACCTGCGAACGAAGCAAATCGAGCGATGACAATTGACTATTCCGATGTCGTAATTCATGTATCGATATCGTGAACTTTCTTGTCTTGATTTCAATTAGTGAGACGGTAAAATTGCTCATTTTAATTACACCTGTTTTTACAAAATACATGTTGGAAGTAAGTTACGCACTTGAAAATTTCAGACAAATAGAACAGGACCATGTTCGTTCCTGTATTAAATTCAACTTTGTCAAAATAATATTAACAGGTATACTTTTCAAGTATAATTTATGTTTAAGAAAATTTTACCCATTTATAAGTGGGCAAATTAGTTATGGTATGGACAATTTTATCGTTTTTCTGACACGCAGTTTCATCTCCTGTGGCTGGAAACTGCACAACCAACGATATAATAGATTGATTTTAGCAAGTTTATGTACAAGAAGGCACACTTTGATAGCAAATAAACTCGTTTATCAAAAAAAAAATGTTCTAAATGTTCATATAGGCCATACTACATGCGATATTAACACATGATTACTTGATTAAAAACACATATACTTGATCACAGAATTGTCTAAATTGTCTAAATGGAAGAATGGAAATAATATGAAATTCTCGATATTTTATTAGAACAAAGCTATATATTTTTTCTTAGGAGGGCGCTTTAAGTTATCTATCGAAACTGCACTAAATTCTTTTAAACAATGGTCCCTGAAGTACATTTATTAACATTGGACCACGTCAGCAGTGACGTCTCGTGAAAATGTCACATATTGCAGTCTAGGAACTATAGCACTGAGCTCATCCAAACTTCTAATTTGTTTAAATGATGCTTGACAAATGGAATATAGTTATTTTAATTAATTAATGTGAATATCACGGTATTTCATTTAGTCAATGCAATATCTAATTGAGCTACTTGCTATGTACATTCGATGATGCCACGCACAACGTAGCTTTACAGGGTGTCCCTGAAAGAGCTATATCAGCTATCACATGCTCTTTGAATTTTGACAATTGACGGTCCGTTTTTGAAATAAAAGAAGTTTACAAAGCTACCTCATTTTCAACCCGTTCCACGGAGTCAAATATCTATCTTTGACAATAGACGCCTCATGCGCGGATGATGCGCAGTGATTAATACTCCGAATGCCGATCATCGATTGATATTTGAATCCGAGGAAAGGTTTGAAAATGAGGGAGTTTTGTAAAATTTTAATATCTTAAGAACGGTGTAATCAATTATTGTCAAAATTCAGAAAGTATATGATAGCTGATTTTCCTCAACAAGTAAAATACCCAAACAATTACGTTTCTAACGATACAGTTCTAAAGGTACGTTGTGTATGACATCATCGAAGCCACATATATAGTAAGTAGCTCAATTAAATATTGCATATTCTTAAACACCTGAGTAAGTTCATGTAATCTTATTGGTGCTTAGCGGTATGATGTGACACGATATAACACGGCTCATCGAGTGCGAGTCAACGTAATATGCGTATAGTATTTTGAACCAATCGGCAGATCGGAGGCGCATAGTAACAACGGGACTGGTCGATTCGAAGCCCCAAACAATTCCTTGTAAAATGTACGATTTAATTTTCTTCAAATTTGGTATACATCATGATTAACATTTGAATACGTCAGTAGCTAAAAACAATACATTTATTGTCTAAATAGGAAACAGGTCAACCTTTTGCAGGTAATAGACCATTCATCATCCCCCCCCCACACACACACCCCCACCCCGCGTCCGAGATTCTATCGAGCTTATTGATTTGATGATGAAGTTTGAATATAATCAGAATAACGGAAATGAAATTGAAGCTTACGCTATAGGAGTAATGCTGGTGTTTGCAAACAAATCCTGTGGTAAATGTTTCAAAGAGTGGCCTGTCAGAGTCCTGAAAGTAGGATAAATATAACAAACATTATGTAAATTTTGCATATGAATACATTTACGAGGGACGGTCAAAAAGTTCCCGCAACTATGGTGTATCTCCGCTCATGCATGACTTTGATAACTGTCACTTACGATAAATACAAGTTAGCATTTGAGTACTATTAATTACGTAATCTCATTTGCATAAAGTCATTGCTATATGTACACTGACAATTATTAACATTGGCGGGAAGTGTGAATTGTAGTTGAAGAACGTGTAATAAAAATAAGCAGAAGTAATAAAAATAAGCAGAATTTAAGTAATTTAAAAGAATACAAATATTTACAAACCTATGTATAATGTATACTTACAGTTCTCTAACTTGTCTTACTCCAGTGAAAGCCTTTGCCGATATGCCAGTAACTGATTTACCCACGGCTTCTATAGAGCTAACATATTTTTCACATGAGAGGGTTAAGTGGGTAAGAGCAAATATTGTGTTATTTTCAAATACTTATTTTTTATCAATTTGTTACTAATCATTAAAGGAAAATGTAAGATAACACTACTGTCAGAGAAGACAAAACAAGTCATGGGCACAGGGACAAGTAAAATACATTAAAATTGTCCCTAAATCAAATTTCACGTAATAAAATGTAAAAATATACTCTCTTATGTTGTATAAACCTCTAGTGCATGCTTCTATTCATGATAGTTTGACATTTTAAAGTGAAAAGGAACCTTGATCGGCGGCGCCAGTCACCCGTTCCGTCTTTTTATTCATGTTGTGATAGTGTATGCTATATGCAGCGCAACTTGTCCGAATTCAGGATTGCTGATAAATCTGTATTTTTAGTCTTGCCTAGAAGTGCAAGTGGTGAAAGTAAAAAAACATCGCTGATATACATTTGATCAAAAGTTTTGAAGCCACTTATAATCATACGGGGATCATATAAGTCACGTACTTACCAGTAATCAAAATTAACGTTTCCTTGAGATGGAGCAAATATGCCTCCAGGAAAATATGTCAAAGATCCAGCAGAAAGTCTCCTGGAAATAGCAGAAAAACGTAAACCATACGTATGTATACACTGTTACGGGTCGTACTGACTCAAGGCCAAAATCACCTTTTACCCGAACTCACACGAATGCACAACACAAATACACTGTTTGATTAAGCTAACATAATCTAAGTCTTTAATTGAAAACACAGTATGCTTGGTACATATATTGCAATACAATAACATCACACAATTACAGTTTTATTCTATCAATACTTAACCAGCGGTCTTCTTGTTGGTGATCCTAGAGTTCTTGCAAGGTTAATGTTCTGGACGACTGATGTAATATATCCTTATTCACTTGTCCTGCGAAAATCAGCGAAGTCCAGTGTACACTTGCGTTTATAAATATCCTTGCGTATGAAATCCTCACACGAAAATGATGCTGCTTGCTCCTATTACTTATCTTCTTGCGCTGCTTTCTCCACAATATATCTCCTTGCGCTGCTTTCTCCAATAATGGTGTTTCTTTCACCAATCACTCTTTTTCCAGGGAACAGGTCTATTTAACACAGCTCCGCTGTTTTTGACAGATGCGTGGCCTTCACAAACCCAGCAAACTCCAGCAATTCGACTGAAGAACTTTAATCCTTTGTTGAGGAAGAGCACATTTGTTTGCTCGCTATCTCCTTCGTTGCTGTATTAAAATAGCTCAATTATTGGCTACATAAACTGGTTAAAATGTTGTTCTTTTTTGAAGCACGAAGACCATCACACACATGTGGAGTTTCACAATCTCCCATGACATTCTGTAAAGTCCCAACTTAAGCCTCCAGCTTTTTATACCAGTACTCATGCAAAAACCCATCATCTATTAATAAACCATTACTTCAATCCCATTTTCACAACATTGCTGCAATCTTGGGATTTCCCAAGATTAATTATACACATTCACCTTTCACATTACATCACTTCTTGGTTTTTTTTCTCTCTATCGTGCAATATACTGAACTGGGGGTTTCCAAGTTCCAAAAATAGATCTGACTTTGTTTACAATAATTTGGGGGAATTTCAAAATGACTTTCCACACCATTATCTTGCACGTACAAGGGGGTTTCCCATCTCATGAAATACTTTCAGATTGTAAACAAAGTTAGACAACTAAATTAAATTACTCAGGGCACATCACAACACACATCTCCCATGTACACCCACCCCCACTATCTCACACGCACCCCTACATTTCATCTGCTGTTATAATTGGTTTACAGCTAATGTTGATCTTATCATTCCATACGATGTATTGTCTAGTAATCCGGTTATGGTGGAAATCATCATTATTAAAAGCTCAAAATCATGCGACCAAGAGGATATTGAAGCATACCGGGATACATTCTTTATTATTTCTTAGGCTGTTTGCCGAAAATGAAAATGTATTTGCGATTAATTTGTGTAATAAAAAAATCACTTGCTTTCATTTTTACTTTCCAGAGGCAATAATTCTGATTGGAAATGTTCTTAATGTCTATAAATGCTGTTCAACATTTATCACAAGAATATACAAACAAGCAGAACACACCAGGAATACCAAGCAGGACTGAAAGAATCCAACAAAATGGCAGGGCGGCGGGTGCGATCACAAACTGATGTGGGGCTGATCTTCGGATCAAACAACACTATTATTGCATATTATTTGTACTCACAGCCTTTGAAGTGAAAAGTTAAACGCACCAGCCTCAATCTGGCTTAGTTCACGCCAAGTACCTAGCTTGCTGAAAAGTAACATGAACATTTTATTATTTTTAAACGCAATTCTGCGAAATGTTTTTATTTTATTTTATTAAGTAATTTGTTTAAAAATGGGTCGTCCTTGTTTTATGTTAATTTATGAGGTAACATAATTGAACTGAAGTTATTGAACTAAATGGCATCAGTGGGGCATCCGTATTTGGGGGGGGGGGGTATGGCGGAAAATTGAATTTCAGGGGACAAAATCAGCAAATTGTGCACACAATTGACAAAAAGGTATTGTAATATTGGTGTTTTTGCAATTAAGTTGGGCGGGGGAGGGGGCAAACTGGCGAAAAGAAAACAAATACTCCCCTAGCCCACCCCATAACGCTGCGACTATATGGCATTAAAATAAAGTGTTCATGATGAATCTAACGTACAAGTATACAGAAAATTTCAAAATACTGCAGGAATATGGCACCCCTCCAAACTTGCTTACTTTATAGGGCAAATAAAACATTGTATGGACACACTCTAACTAATAGTTGGACTAACGTTAGCCAAAGGTTGGGTCAGTATCAAAGATTTGATGTTGGACCAACGTTGGATAAACAGTAAAATGACGATGGCCAACGTCAGATAATACGTTGGTCCAACGTACGAAGGTCGGTTGGTCCAAGTTGGCCTAACATGCCCAACACAGTGTTGCGATTTGTGTATATAAATACATTCAATGTTGTAGTAGCCGGTGTAACTGATGTTGGACATCAGTCTTGGTTATCCTTGCTAAACAAGACCTGCTTTTGAAGCAAATGACAGCAGGCCTTGTTTGGCAAAAACTATTTTAAGAAAAAAATTACACCAAATCGCATTTCGTATACTATATACTCTACTTTTATACAGCATTATTGTGGATGAAAAAGTGGATGAAAATAAGGTAAACCACAAGCTCAACACATAGACAATATTCGAGTCAACAATATTTGAATGTTTGCAAAACATCAAAGATGGATCCCATGCTATCCCCATTGGAAACATTTTAAAAGGAATGTACCACATCATCGGGTAAGGATAAGGTATTACCACTGCTATAAAGGTAAGCAAACTTACAGTTTCCGGAGAGAGTGACGAATTTCTCTGAACAAATCAGTCTCTACGATGATCCCATTGATTCTATCCATTTCACTGTGTACAAGATAAGACAATGCAACATCGTGCTTGGTTTAAGTTTATTTCATTGTACTTTACCCATGGCACATCAAAAATGTTTTTAACAAACACGAGCTATTGCATATCGTAAATAAATTATTGATGCCTACTCCTCTGAAAACCTCCCAAAGGGTAAGAGTTTGACATAATTAACAAAATAACATTTTTTAACATGATACAGTAGTCTTTCAGTACTTTCACAAATTCAGCTCTGTATATTTTGAATTAAAACAACTCAAAGTTCATTGTTGTTTCTGTTATAAGCTAATCAGTGGCGTAGATTTCTTTTTGACATGGGGGGGGGGGGGGATGAAGTTGGAAAAAAATCTTGAAGTATAGTCAATTCCGCACCCGTTGGCGACCGAATTAGTTTATGATATAAATGCGCAATTTTTTTGCTATTTTTAAGCTAAACTGATGAAATATAGTGTTAAAGTAGATTAAATGCGCTCGAAGCGCGCGAAAATTTGCACTTTTGGGGCTAAAATGGGCAAATATGAAGTTAATTTGGTCAGAAACCTATTATCAGGCGTCAACATTGGGGGGGGATTGTATGGATCATCCCCCCTGGCAAAATATTGGGGGGATAAATCCCCCATCCCCCGGGATCTACGCCTATGATAAGCTTCCTTACCCTGGTACCATACAGCGCCCATAACTATGTTCTAAATAATTCAAATCAAACTCACAGTGTGTATAAACTGTTTAGCCCGATGAAGGAGTCCGCATTGAAATACTTGATTGGGTTATCAGAGAGGTATCTGCAAAATTTACAAATAGCGTTGTTATGATTATGTGGACAATTAATAACAACTGTCTCAAGAGAAAAATGCAGTTAGCAGCGCCCTTTTTGGTGTGACGTGATGCTTACATGAATGTCAAGGGCGTTTTCTTAGCTTTCAAATGCCGTTTGTTCTGTTCAAAATCTTGAGATATGTTTAGTTAGCAACGAAGGGGTTAAATCACAAGTGTGCCACTTTTGCTAGGGAAGAGGGTTGTACATTAGGGTGGGGCGAAAAACACCATTTTCTCAGATCGAATTTTAATGGGTATCTGAAATATCAGTAAGATCGAAGCATGTATCACCCAGGCAGTAGGTTATCACAAAATCCCTACTTCTCTGCTCTTTCTTACTGTATGACTGTATAAATCAGTAGAAACAACCTTGGAAAAGTATGACTGTATAAATCAGTAGAAACAGCCTGGGAAAAGTAAGCATTCAGATGCCATCCTAACAATTGAATGTATGAATACAAAAACCACCCAAGTCCATACTTTGGCCAAATTGAGTTAAGCATTGGAAATTGTTGCTATACATACATAGGCCTGTCATATGTATGAAAGAACAACTCAAATTCATCCTCTGTGTCTACTGAGCATGTGAAAAATAGTATGTATGAAAGAAACACCCAAATCCAGGATTTGAGTTTTGTAACACATTGATTGAAATCCAGTATGTATAAAAGTCCACTTGTAACACATTCATTGGTGGAGAGTGACTTTTGAAAAATAAAATGGGTTTAATCAAGGAAAGTGTGTGGTTTATATTACATGGCAGTATGCTTATCAACATTATACATACCTGTGTGCTTTATTTTGTATTATCTTACTAGTGATAATCTCATTCCAACATTGTTGTCTTTGTACATGATTAAAAAAACCACCCAAGTCCAGCATTTAAAATGATCCCCACGAAGTCCATTAAAATGCTAATCGTAACATTGCACGTAAAACTTACCATATTGACCAGGTAAATCTAACTGAAGGAATAAAAATGATACACAGGTTTTTTTTCTCAAAATCACTTCCCATGGACTTGGGTGGGTTTTGTATTCATGTATTCAATTTTCAAACACTTTGTGTAGTTTGTTTGGACCCTCTAGAACATCACCAAAGAGCAAGCACTCTCCAATTGGAGGCACGCATGTAAGTTAAATATTAATGATATTTGAGTTTCTATATTGAGGGGTAGGTGTAGCATTATGGAGCATTTAGCAACTCAAATATCATCAATATTTAACTAAATACATGTCTTTAGCAAAAAATACTGGTAAGCAATTGGAGACTGCTTGCTAGTTGGTGAAGTTCGGGAGGGTCTTAAAGGAGTATTTCGTGATCCTAGCATCCTCTTTTTATGACATTTTTCAGTAGATATCCACGAAAAAAGCTTATTTCCAAAATTTCAGTTGATTCTGATTTTGCGTTTGCGAGTTGTGCATGATTATGTGTATTAAACTGCTCCATAGACAATGTGTTTTAATTTCGTTCTGGTGCACCAGAACGAAATTCAAATTTAACGATATTTTTGCTAAACGAATTAATCTGCAAGAAATATTTGGTACATAAACATTATGTAGCCAGAGGTATCCAGTGGTGTAAAAATCTCAACTTTTTTTGGGAAAAGTGGGAGGATGAGGCTGTGGATCACGAAATGCCCCTTTAACAAACTACCCAAATTGTTTAATATTGGCTTTGATGTCATCTTAATGCCTACTTTTCTCAGGTTGTTTCTACTGATTTCTCTATAATACAGTAAGAAGTAGAAAATAAGTATGGATTTTGTGCAAATCTACTGCCTGGGCGAAACATGCTCGGAAACATGTAAAGATACTTACAACTCGGTCATCTGGTAACAAGATGCAAACGTTCCTTTTGGAATTGAAGTGATGCGGTTTTCGACTAGAATCCTGCATAATAATGATATAAAGGAAGGTTTAAAGGAAGGTTTAAAGGAAGGTTTTTATTTCAAACTCAAATGGTGACCCGCAGGTCAAATTGCTAGAATTGTACATTAAACACACCTAAACAGACACAGTGCAATTTACAGGCAGCAGCTTAATCAGCGCCAATATTGCAACATTGAAACAAACAACTATACAAACATCCAATACAACCCCACCCACCCCCAGTAGGCAATGAAGATAAAGTGCCTTTCCCAAGGACACAACGCGTTGGGCACGAACTCGAATCCTATGGATTATGAGTCGGGCGCCTTATCCACTCGGCTCCACGTCATGGAAATATTTTGTATAAATAATAATCGCATTAACTTCATGTGTTTAAAACATTCGGAATGCATCTATTATAATATGTATACGTAATATGTCTACACACCCTTGATATGTCAGTTTGAAATTTAAAAGGTTTACCCCCCCAACTCGCGTAGGCAGGAAAACGTGGACCTCATTCTGCATATGATTTAATACTAGACTCACACACCCGTTCTTAATCGACATTACTTGGATCTCACCCCCCCACACACCACTTACTACCACCGTGGCCCGTCCATACCGTCATTGGTATACCCGTTTTAAATGCATTTATACCTTATTTGCGATGTCCTGGTTATATCCAATAGACCGAGGACGTCCACAGTCGGTGTGTGACCTCATTTACCATGTGTGTATCCTTATGTAGATCCTCGTTTGCCTGGAGACGTCAAATTACCCCCCACACACCCCATAAACACAACAACACATTTGTTTTTGTCTATACATGTATAATCGCCTCCAAATATGGCAGTGCTAATTGATGTTTTACTTTTATTGCATCAATTTGCACCTGACTATTCAAAGATAACCTTGTCATTGATTAATTTAACTAGACAGGTTTGGTGTACCCCAGAAGAACTGCTCTGTCGGGTTTACATGACAGGAGTAGATAGTATTTTGTCCTGGTCTAATAGATATTTATTTAACACAAACTATAGCAGGTATGGGGTCATCAGCTACAACTTGGTGATTACGCTATTGCTTCATATTTTCGTGTTAGGCTATCATATTAATGTTATTCTTGTATACTTACACAACGCGTATCTTGGAGGTTTTATGGAACATGCCAAAGATGTCTGTCAGCTGATTATCTCTCCCGTACCTATTGAAAAAAGTTATAGAATAAGTTAAAAATAAAACTAGTTCATGGTCCAAAACGTATTTACCTAGCTGGGGGGTTTACACACCCACAATTTTGTGCGAAAATAGTTGGGACAGATGATGTTCGAAAGATCAAATTCCTGTGAATTGAACATGACGCTGAAAATACATGATAGGTTTCATAGGTCATGTTATGTATTTCGTCGTCCGTATTCCATAGTGGCGTATAGTGGGGCGCCGCGAATAAACAACTTTTCGAGAAAATCGGGTTTGAAGAAATGCCAATTTAAAATCGAGTTGTGTAAATCAGACATTCATTATATTTTGTAAATGATGTGATATTTCTGTAGTAAACTAAATAGATTTTATTGTTATATATTTTTCAAAAGAAATAAATACATACTATTGCTGGCAAACTGACAATAAAACTATACGTCACTATGGAAAACGAACAAAACGCAATACCCTAACCTTACGTTAACCGTACGCCACCTCGGTCGCCGTGTAATCCCTATGGCGTTACTTTTCGTCGTTCGTATTCCATAGTGGCGTATAGGTCCGATACGCGTACGCCACTATGACATACGATGTTTTTCATTTTTGCCGATATTTCATAATTATAAAATGTGTATAAAAAGTGGCGTATGGTCGATACGCCACTATGGAATACAAAAATGTCACTTTGTAACTATACGCCACATTTAATTAATTAATTACTAATTAATTAGCTAATTATGACTGATGAGACTTAGAAAAAATGAAAGAGAACATCATTAAAAACATATGTGCCAATTTTCAAAAAAATGACCAAAAATCACTATACGCCACTATGGAATACAGCCGACGATTTGTTTACTCCTCTCCCCCTCGCCCCCGAAACAATGTTGGAGCACAGATTGAGCTCAACCACTTTCCACTATTTTTCACCATTCAACATTGAATAAGGGGAGCGGGGATGCATTGAATAAGGGGAGGGGATGCGTAAAATAAACAAACTGTCCTAATATTGATAACGTGAATTTGCATATATCTTTACATTAAAAATAAAAGGATTGACAAGTTTATAAAACCGTGTATATAAAAAGATGGCAAATTTATTAATCTATTCATAGCTGAAAGAATGATCAAAATCGAACAACGCGTTTAGGAGATATGGTCATATTTATGATATTAATGTTGTACTTCAACATTGAATAAGGGGAGTGGGGATGCGTAAAATCAACAAACTGTCCCAAGCTTTTCGCGCGGGATTGCAGCTAGGTACTGTAATGCTATCCATTCTTTCTTCTGGCAACAAAGTGCACATTTTTTGCTCTAGCTCAGACATGTTATGACCGATTCTGACCTAACTTGGTCACAACCATCATTGACCACGACCATACACGTCACCTGACTTTTAGTAGGTTAAAGGTTACAGAGGGGTCAAATAGGCCAAAACTGTAATTTCAGCTAAATATGATTCTTCCCGTACATGTTACATTCTACAATGATGTCACTTGCACATAAGCATCGGCTATACCCAGTACCCATAGGGTGTAAACAGAATTGGGATCAAAGGTCATTAAGGGGGCAATTTTGGTATATAACCAAATACCTTCAAAATGCTTCTTCTGCCACATATTACATAGCACAATGACGTCACTTGCACATATGCATCGGCTTTACCCAGTGCCTATAACTTGTATACAGAATTGGGGTCAAAAGTCATTAAAGGGGCAACATCTTACAATTGAAAAATCTGGACATCTATAAGGGGTATTGGGGTCAAACTCGGTGACAACAAATCTCATGATCAGGGGAAAATTTTACAGGGGTCAAGTCAAAGGTCACACAGAGGTCAAATTTTAGAAATGCATTTTCTAGACATCTGTAAGGGGTACAGGGCTCAAACTCGGTGACAAAAAACTTAATAAAAAATTTTGCAGGGGTCAGATCAAAGGTTATCTGGACCAAATCTTATAATTTCATTTTCTGGACAACTGTAAGGGATATGGGGCTCAAACTCAGGGACAACAAATCTCATGACCAGTGGAACATTTTGCAGGGGTCAGGTCAAAGGTCATGCACAGGTCAAATTTTAGAAATACTATTACTGGACATCTGTAAGGGAGGACAGTTTTTATGGTCTACTGAGCTCAACAATGCTTTGCTGTCTTCGATAGCGCATTGTATCGGAGAGGTACCTGGCTGTTATCAAAGCCCAAACCCATCAAAGCTTGTAGCAAACTCTTTTAGGCTCCGCTCAATTGACAACTCTGCTCCGATACAACCCCTCATTTCAAATATATAGTTTTGGTTTCTCTATTGTTCAGAAACCAAAAATCAAGGGATTAAAATGTGGAGATGAACCGGTATGCAATCATAACACTATTGTGCTGGGAGGACACAAGAGGGTATATATAATCAAAAGTATAATGGCCTATAACCATACGTATATAATAGCCTATTGTGCTAACATTTTCATTATCGATATCTATCAACGCGGGCGACTTTTGATGCTCTCTGCCGTAGGTGGCACACTTCCATGACACCATAGAATTACACCCGAGTTCCGAGATTCGTTTGATAAGTTATGCATAGACATCGTTGAGACATAAAGGATGGATATATACGAGGCCTAGGCCTACATGTAGAAATCATGTGCATATATTGAGGGGGGGGGTGTTTTGTTTATTTGTCTGAAATATAAACGATGCATGATGATGTAGATGATTTGATTATGAATTAGATTATTCCCCGGAAAGCACAACCCATACCTCTTACCTATGTTCCCTCCGCCACCTATATATAACCTCCTCCCTCCCCCTCCCCACACTCGATATCGACTCTTCCCTATTATCCCACTCCACTCTTGAGCTCCCCTCTCCCCATCCTTCCCTTCCCACTTCCAATGCTCTCTCCCCTCTGTTTCTCTTTCTCCCTTACCCTTACCCCCCTCACACACACACACCCACACACACCCTTTCCCTGTCGATCTCATTTTTTTCTCTCTCTCTCTCTTCCCAAATAAATAAATTGAATAAAAGTCAGTTTAAACCAGCTTTCTATGATATTGATCTTCCGTCATGCGACATGCACATAAATAGAGTTGTGTATAATAGTTTTTATATCACTGAAGTCATAATCTGTCAAGTGACTATTGTAATATCTGTGGAAATATTTCGATGATCTATATATTTTCACAGTGAAATCAGTTGATGAGTGGGCCGTTATGTACTTACTGAACACAAAAGAAATTGATTTTGGTTTTACCATCGACCGTGTTTATAATCCTGCTGCTCTGCTGAACGCTCCGATAGATATCAGCAAACTCGTATACTGTTCGCTTGTTCCTATCGAACGCTCTAGCGTACATGAACCATTATCGAAGACAGCAAAGCATTGCTGAGCTAAGTAGACCATAAAAACTGTCCTCCCTAAGGGGTACGGGTCTCAAAAACGGTGGCAACACACCTCGTGACCCGGGAAACATTAAGGTCAAATGTCAGGTCAAACGCCCCAGCTAGGTTTGTGGTCCATTTGCCACTATTTACACTTGAAACCGTATAACATAAGATTGATTTATGTGCGCATGTGCAGGTCTGCAATTAAACACACAATTCAAGGTCATACCACTTTGCCGGGGAGTTGCGACACCATTAAAACTGGAAGCAAGTGTATGAATAAATTCTAATAAACTACACTTGACTAGGATTTATAAAAAAATCATAAAGAAAAAATTACACAAACTGCTATATGTTAGTGAGAAAGGTTTGTACCATCCAGGACATAACTTGTCAACGAAATACATTATACTCACAAATGTAAGACCGACGACGGCAGCTCAATTTGTGATCGTATTTGGTTGTGTTCAATGTTCCTATAAAGTAGGATAATAAGAAACAAATGATTACGATATGAGAGAAAGAAAGAAAGAAAGAAAGAAAGAAAAAAAAGAAAGAAAGAAAAAAAAAGGAAAGAAAGAAAAAAAAAGAGAAAAGAAAGAAAGAAAAAGAAAGAAAAAGAAAAAAGAAAGAAAAAGAAAGAAAGAAAGAAAGAAAGAAAGAAAGAAAGAAAAAGAAAGAAAGAAAGAAAGAAAGAAAGAAAGAAAGAAAGAAAGAAAGAAAGAAAGAAAGAAAGACAATGTGATCAGATCTATCAACACAATTTGTTATAAAAGTGTTCATTTTTTATTTATCATAAATTAAACATAAACACTTGCGACATTGATACCATTTAGAAAGATATACGATTTACTTGACTCTATTATTACAACCGATTTCACAGAATATGAAACCATATCATCCAGCTCACAGAAAGGGCAATGGAATGACTTATTAATGTTGCATCGAGCTATGAAGTGATTTTTAATTTAGCATTTAGCTACCCTACATTAGTAGAACCAACGTTTTTGACACCCTTACGCCTCAAATGATAAAATTAGAATTGGGTCAATTTTTATTTCTATGCCCTCTATGCTTCCCATGAGGTTTCGAAGGTCAAAATGGGGCCACAGTTAATATATGTTCTTTCATGTTGTAATATACCATACATTGGTCCTCTCATTGCTAGGAATAAAACAAAATCATATTGCACTGGGGTGCTTAGTTTAGGAGTTATAGAGTAAATGATGTCAAATTGCACAGTAGCCACATTTTCAAAATGCACAAACGTCTGTTTTAGGCCCAAATTAAGATTTCAACTAACATGTAGATAGCCACCAAATCAAATCTTGGTTTAGGAATTACTTCCATAGAGAAATGGATGACTAAAAAAAACGTGATCTGTCTCAAGATCCACTTATACGGATAACTCCATATAGCTCCAGTTCAAGCTGCCAAAAACCGTGTATATTTTGACAATACTTATATCATTAGCACTTGTCGCTCTTTCTATTTCTATTTACGCAAACTTATTCATGTAAGAAAGTATCTGCTTCAAGACCGTCCGACAGCCCTGCTAATAATAAACGTTCAATATTGTAAACAGTATAATCCCTCACATGTTCTGCTGCCCAACTATAACTCAGAATGCGAGAAGAGTAGACATAGTTGAAATTGAAATAAATGTTCCTTAAACTCATCAATTTTATGGTCTATACTTACAGTTGTATAGTATTTGCCGGAAAGTCGCTTGGTATATCCTGTAGTTGACGAGATGAACAATCGATAAATTGATATTCATCAATTGGGTTACAATTACAAGCATAACACATTTGCTTATCGCCCAAATGTCCGCTAACTGTCTCCGTTATTAACCCATTTGCTCTTCCGATCCATATAACTGCAAAATGTACTTGCAGTAAAAGTCTGATTTTTGCGTGGGTGGCCATTTTGGATTCTATCCACACTCTGCAAGAAGGTTTGAATACGCTACCATTTCTGTAAACAAGATTCATCAGATTACGAGTATAAATGAACAGTTTACAGTATTTCCAGAAGAAAAACCCAGACTAAAGCAGAAAAAAACCCCATCCACATATAAATAACAATACAAATATATGGAAGAATAAACAACAATAAAAAGGGTCCACATGGGTATTTCCGAGCAGGAATACCAAAACAATACACTGACAATTTAGAATGTAAATAGTAAAGTTCTTTGACCGGGAAATGAATTACAAAATCCACTCATAACAATGAAGGGGTCCGTGGGAAGAAGGAATAACAATAAAAAGTGCCCCCAAAGGGTATTTCCTAACATGAATAACAAAACAATTCATTGACAATCAAAAATATAAATAGTAAAGTTCTTTGACCGGGAAATGAGTGGCAAAATCAACTCATAACAAATAAAGGGTATTGGAGTTCATTTTCACATAAGCTGCGAATGGCTTGACGTAACGCAATGTACTCCAAATGTAAATACAGTTAAAATTTATCTATCGTAAGGTGAACAATTCTTCAGTTATACCAGTGAACTTCAAATTGTTGTGGTCACCTTTGATTGCTGCATGACAACCGCACTCCTTTAGACTCCCACTTTTAAAGCCACACGATGATATTTTTCACCAAAGTGATTTCATTATTGGCAACCGTGGCGATCTTAAGTGTCCCATGTCGGAGTACATGTACAGGTATATTGACTAGTACAACACGTGAATTCAGGGTACTCTCTGAGAAAGAAGTGTTTCCAATCCATGTGTGGCCTCCGCCTTCGGATAAAGTTACTTTCAAAAACTTTGGTAAGTTTATAAGAAGTAGAGACTAGTGGGATGACAGGAGCCCATCAACCAAAAAACAACAACAACAACAACAACAACAACAACGACAACAACAACAACAAAAAACCCTTCATTGTAAATACTTATACATTGATCTTACAGTAGTGGAGCCGAATCAGCTAAATACATTATTACTTCCATAGGTCATGCGGTTCTTCAGTTAAAGCAAATACTACAGCTCAACTGATCATACTTTTCCTACATTCGACCTTGCATGATTTTTGAGTTGACACAGTCATGAAAATAACTATAGATACTTGACAGACCATTAGTAGCCCAGTTCTGAACCTTTTCATTGATCATTCATAACAATAGGTATCTGATGGATCAGTGAAGATAAGAAGGGATTATAATATATCCGCAACCTTGATATTATAGTACATCTCGAGGAAAAAGTGCAAAGGACATGTTTTCATTTTATGTTTCAAATATCCCGCGCATGAAAATTGAGTATTTAACCCAAAATGGAAAATGGAACAATTTATTGGAAATCTGTTTTAACAGATTTTTTGACATCTTTTTCTGCACTGTATTATACCTAAATTAAGAAATTTGATAAATATTCAAAGAAAATATAGGTCATCTAAAAAATGTTGATTTTTACATATTTTGGGGCAAAAAAGGAAAAATAAGCAAAAATATCAAAATCTGTTTTAACAGCTTCATTCATCAAGTCATAACAAACGGCCTACATGCTTAATTTCTAATAAAATATTGAAATTGTGAAAAATATAGGTATTTATTGATTTTCATGTTTTTTCTTGCAAATATGCTAATAATATGCAAATTATGAAATTGCAAAATAAAGTTTCTACATAGCATACATCTTTCAAGTGTGATGTTCAAAATGACAGACATCAAAAAGAGATTCGATGAAATGTAAAGGTGTAGTAACAATTTTGGCATGGACTGTCTGGTTAGGCAAAGTACGGTAAGTTGAGCTGTATAACAAAGCAATTCTTAGCGTTTCCCCTTCCGATAAAACACATGCACATGTGGCAGAAAGGACACCCTTATATGAAGTCTTGGGGTATCCTTCATTCTCCATAGAAGTGATGATGTAACAACTATCACAGCAATAGGTTTAAACAATTGTTGAATGTATTTTTTATTTATTTATTACACGTTATCACTGGCACAAAATTACAGAAAAATAAAAAAAATATATCATACTGCACCTAAGATACATCAAAATGACACAATATCATAAAAGGAACACGGTTTTTAAAGTTCAGTGAATGGCCAGAGCTAAGAGGTGCTAAGCAACTCTTAGACCGCCCACCAAATCCCAAAAGAAGGAAAGTGGAAAATAAATCAGAGGGGGGGTGAGCCAGCTGAAGTTAAGTTTGCCTGCAATTTGGACAATTACAAAAAGAGTACAAAAAAGTACAAACACAAGTTGCATCAAAGGTGCGAGCAAATTTGGACTGGCAAAACTCCAAAACTTGTTGCTTTGATGAAGCAACACAATTTGTGGATCTGGTATGGTAATACAAGGGAGCTGGTTCAAAATGGGTACCATACGCTGAAAAAAGTCCATCTTTGGGGGGGGGGGGAGGGGATAGGAGTCAATTTTTTTCATTGTTTTTTTTAACTACTATAACATTAACAATTGGTCTATTACGTAACAACAGCACAATTTCGTAACATAATCATCTTAGCTTTGACTACTTTTGTCAACAATCATATGGTTTTACCGACAGCATTCAATTTTTGCAGACAAATTTGGGTAGGGGGGGGGGCGTCGCCCCTACATTGCTTTGTATTTACTTGGTACTACTAAGTAGATGATATTCATATTCATATTCATATTCATATTCATATTTTATCATTACATTACATTACATCAAAAATATACAAACACGATACATATAGCTGGAAGACCAAAAAGGCCTGAAAGTTAGCCTTTGTTTGCTAATTATAACGTATTAAAGGCTGAAGATATGTACACACTGGAATTAGGTACATTCATGTACAGGTACTCCAGAAATGAGCTGCCCTGTTCATTTGATAATTATTTTACTAAACGTTCTGACATACATGACTACAAGACAAGATATGTAAATGAACTAAATTTAACCAAAAATAAGAAAGTGTTTTCTGATCATGCCATACGTACAAGAGGTCCCATTCTTTGGAATTCTTTAGATTAAAATCTGAAAGCTTCAAAATCTGTCAAACATTTCCGCAATGAATTAAAAAAACAACTTATTTCTCAATATAATTAATCTTATTAATTAATCACGTCCCCGTCCCTTGTCTTGTCTTTTGGTTATGTTTGGTAAAGTTGTTTTTTATTTTTTGTGCTAATTTCATTTGATTTTAGGGAAAGGCTAACTTTCAGGCCTTTTTGGTCTTTAAGCCTTTTCCTCCATATGTATCGTGTGTTTGTATATTTTTTGATGTAATGTAATGTAATGTAATGTAATGTAATGTAATGTAATGTAATGTAATGTAATGTAATGTAATGATTTTATGGAACTAAAATATGAATATGAAATATGAAATATGAAATAGTCGATATCTGTCGATTGTTTATGATGTTACGAAGCAATCATTGTATGGAATAAAGGATTTGCTACTCTTAAGCGACCTTAAACTATTCTTTCTTTGGCGGCAGTTTTGAAGACAAGTATTGAGGTGTGTGAGTTTCATCATTTGAAATGCCGGCAGAGATGGATTTTTCATAAAGTATAGAGAAGGTTCGTCCTTAGTGTCACAGCATGCATTTATGTCCACAGTATATGGGCAAACCCACAGCTACGTAACAAAGAAGATTAAAATTTACTGTGGAGTATCCTTGAGGAAGTTATATCCTCTGTAATAATGACATTTTTGGGTAGAAATTGTGGTAAAAATTACATAAAAGTATGTTTTTCAACCTAAATATCTGATGTCATATTGAAATGTTTCACTTAATCCCATATCAAGAATTATTTAGCATTGTAAGCTCTACATCTGTGCCAAATTTGGTGTATTTCCTATAAAACAATGTAGGATTTCTCCAATATATTGCACAGTGCGGCTGGACGATGGTGATAAAGGATCCATGTGTTATGATGCCATTACACACATGCAGTTTTCGTCCATTTTCAGTAATAGCAATTTCACAGCAGAATCAAGCTATTTCCATGAAAGTCACTGAATATGTAGGAGACATGTGTGGCATTGTATTGCACTTATTAAAATCAGATACACTGATGACTATATATTTGTGATATTTTGTTCAAATACGGTATAAACCATTCTGGGACACCCTGTAGTTTTAGATACACAATCAATGTGACACTTCCAAGTGAAACATTCGTCTATTAGTACACCAAGGAATTTTGTTTCATGCACTCTTTCTAAAGTCGTATGATCTAATGTGATTTGCAAGTCTTGATTCAACGATGTCGTTTTGGGTGTGCCAAGTATCATGTAATTTGTTTTGGTGGCATTTATGGACAATTTATTAGTTTTAAAACCAATTGCTTATTTCCTTTAATTCTTCATTAACAATGTTTATCTGGCGTTCTACGTTTTTATGTGAGTACAAAATAGTGGTATCATCTGCAAAAAGGACGAATTCGAGTGTTTCTTATTAATTTCAGGGCCTCTTGCAAGCTGTTCTATTAACCCGTGGCCTTTAGCCTTAAAACAGAAAACGACTATGGAATGTAACACTACTGCAGGTAACTATGTCGTGGACATACAGGGTTTGCTCAGATTATATAGGGTGGAACACGGTGCAGTCTTTGTAAAGATCCTTTTTGGAACCCAAGAATTGTGCATGTTCAGTGACGTATCAGGGTCAGTTGTCTGACAGAGACAAAAAAATGTCCGAAGGGTAAAGACAGACACAAATTCAACTCATTTTACACTTTTTTGTCCACATTAAACGTAAAAGTTTTGTTTACTAGCAAGCCAAGCATATTCCTCTCTAAATGAGTGGTTTTTTTGTGTGTGTTTTTGGGTTTTTTTGGTTTTTTATGAGGAAGGAAAAAAAAGACGGTTTGAAATGAAAGGATGATAAAAGGATCGAAGAAAAGAAGAAAAGACTACTAATCTATTCTTTTACACTCAATCATTTTTTTTCTTCTTCTTATCACTGTCGTCACTATAGCTCACACATTAATTGACGGCGATATTACTCTGAAACTAAACAAGCCGCCATACAGCGATATCTATAACGCATGCCATGAAAAGGGACTTTGTCCGATAAAGAAAGGAGGTAAGCGGTGTTATTGCTGTTGTTTTTGTTTTTATTAAGATCATTTACTTTTAAATATATCAAAAATATGTGTCCTGAATATTTATGTAACCAGTTTGACTTTGTTCATAATGTTCACGATCACAAAACAAGGAGTCCTTCTTCAAACACATTGATTGTGCCTAAATATAATTCTAATAGTGGTAAACGTACATTTATTGTAAGAGCTGCAAACTTATGGAATAATTTACCACCTTCATTTCGTGTGAACCTTGAAATTCTGTCATTGCATAAATTCAAGACAAGCATCATTGCTTCTGAATTATAAATATTTATTATTATTGTATGCATTTTTAGATTTATTATATTGTACTTAAAATGTATTTATAAATGTATTTATATTTTGTGTAATCTTGTAAATATCTTGTAAATATGATTTTGTTGTTGTTGTAGATATTCTGTGAATCATCATGTAGATATTATTTTACTTTATGCATAAGGGCCTGCATGGAAAGCAGTGCTAGCCACTGAAGTAATTTAGCTTAAACTACGGTGTCTGATCTCCGCCAAATCCCCCCCTTTTCTTATTCATTCCCCCTTTTCCTTTCCCCTTTTTAAAATAGCTCCCCTTTTTTGACTTCCCCCCTTGGCATCCCACAAAATAAAACAAAGAGAATGCTTGAAAACATACTTTGTGCATTATAGCCTTTATAGTGTTCAGATAATTACCACTGATCCCGCCCCCCCCCCAACTCAACACAAAAGTTGACAACCATGAGAGTTACCAAATCTTTCAAAAGCCCCCTTTTGCAATGATTTTTCATCAAATTACCCCTTTTTCATGCAAAATCGAGGACAAAATATGGCCAAAAACAACCCCTTTTTTGCGGTTTTCAATGACTAGAATTTCAAACACCCGCTTTCAATGATTAGAATTTCAAACACCACTTATCAATGACACTAAATATTGACATAACATTTCTGGATTTTCTCAATTACCCCTTTTATCAAAATTTCGCAGACAGTGCAAATTAAATACCCTTATTATGCTAATTTCACTGTCAAATTTTACGGACAGTGCAAATTAAATACCCCCTATTTTGCCAATTTCAAGGTCCTTGCTACTGGTAAAAAAATAACCCCTTTTCCGCGCAATTTGGTAACTCTCATGGTTGTCAACTTTTGTGTTGAGTTGGGGGCCGGGCCACTGATCAAGTCACATCATGACATGTGTGTGTTTGTTTGTTTGTTCATTTGTTTGGTTGTTTCATCGTTCACAGACTTTCAAACATTTGCTATGAATTTGCCCAGAATAACTGTAGTAACTGAAGTGAGACATTTACAAAACATGTCATGTTTCATCCAGTGGCGTAGCTGCCGGGGGCAAGGGGCATTGCCTATTTGGGCCCCCGCCCCCTAGTGCAAGAAAAAAAGAGGAGGGAGAGAGAGGAAAAAAGAGGGAGAGAGAGAGAGGGAGAGGAGGGGCAGAGAGATGGGGAATCCATACGATATGCGTCTATAACCCCCCCCTGGGAAATTTGGTTGATTTGGGCTCCGCCCCATACAGTCTTGCCCCTCCTGGAAAAAATCCCAGCTACGCCGCTGGTTTCACCCGTTTAAACATTCTGAACATGGTTTCATCTGCCCTATCAAAATCGGAGTAAAACCCCTCTATACATATGCATAAAGGTTGACGGATCCCTAACCCATTGAATGTAGAGGTCGCTTGCACTACAGGCTATAAATCTGCCTACGTTGGTATCCAAATTTATGTCGAACGCCTTTCCAATAAATGGATATAGTGGAATGAGCTCTAGTGAGTGCACGGTACTATCCAGGGTCCATGCTTACTGGTAAAGCCTACGCACGGAAAACGGGGAGTACCCAAACAAAAAGGGAGTATTATTAAACAAAAAGGGAGTATTATTTAATAAGGGAGTAACTATTAAAAATGGGTATCTATTTGTGAAAAGCGGGAGGAAAGTAAAAAGGGTTAAAATTAAATAGCGGGAAACAAAAAGGGGAAACTATTTGCAAAAAGGGGAAACTATTTGCAAAATGGGGATATTAAAAGGGGGAACTATTTGTTTGAAAGGGGAACTATTTACAAAAAGGGGAAATTAAAAAGGGAGCTATTTGTAAAAAAGGGGAACTATTTTCAAAAAGGTGGAAATTAAAAAGGGGAATTTATTTGTAAAAAGGGGAACTCTTTACAAAAGGGGGAACTATTTGTAAAACGGAGGAAAGTAAAAAAAGGGGAAAGAACTATTTACAAAAAAAAGGGAAACTATTTGTAAAAAGAGAATTTTTGCAAAAGGGGAAATTAAAAAGGTGAATCTATTTGTAAAAAGGATAACTATTTACAAAAAGGGGGAAGTATTTTGCAAAAGGGGTGGGGTAATTAAAAATCGGGGAATAAATAATAAAAGGGGGAATTTGGCGGAGATCAGACACCGTATTAAACACCTCAATAAAGATTTCACAAATCAAAAGTCACACTTGCCCTTCGTCTTACGTAATATCTCGTAATCTTACAGTATGCGTAACACATGTTGCGATCGATGCATGAAGTCTTCCAAAGGTCTCTGTTCAATTCTCTTCTGCATCTCACTGGGCCACTCGCGTAATAAAATAGTGTAATTAATCAAGGACACATGTACGTGATTTATTTCAAAAGCTACCCTTAAAATATATAGGATTTTCAGAATAATTTAAATATGGTATTCGGCGACGAGGAAAAAAGTATTCAAAAGGCTTGGCCGAACCAGAATATGCATTTTTTTTTGTTATTCTTAGCTGTAGTAAGAGTTGTGTTTAGCTGGATTGGTTTTGTCAGAAATGGTTTAAAACAAAACAAAAAACAAAAAAACCCAAAAAACAGAAAATGTTCATAATACATTTGCAAAAATATTTATGATTTTGTGAGGTTTTTTTAAAGATTTTGGTGATTTTGAGGTCCATTTGGTCTTTTTCAGAAAAAAAAATTAAAATAAGGCATTTTTTTTGTCGTTTTAATATGATTTTGAGTTGGGAATTGCATATTCATAGTATGGATATTCTGCAAATGCACACTCTTACCAAGAACCGAGATTGAAATACAAGGAAACACAACTAGGCGATGGGATAAATTATCATTAAAGCAGGATCGGATTGAGGGAGAGGTGCTTAATTTCTTTATGCAACCATAATGGGCCGCAATATATCTCTAACCGCATAGTCAGAGAGTTGGGGGCATGGTTAGGGTTTATGGTTAGGTTTAGGGTTACGATTAAGGTTAGGGTTAGGGTTAGGGTAAGCGTTAGTGTTAGTGCTAGAGTTAGGATTTAGATTAGGGTTAGTTCTATACGGATTTATTGGTATTTATACTTGTCATAGTATATACTATGTATGCACTTGATTCCGTAATCTGGTAGAACGACTCGTACCATTATTGGTATAGCCCATGAACTATGTATCCATTGATTGTGATCCCCGGTTTAACCCTTGTTGAATTTTAATTCTAATAAATATATTGTTTATTTTGTTAAGTAAGAGGAAATAATAATGGTAATAAACCGTATTAAACCTGTTTTATATCTAGCCACATATAGTTACGTATATGTTTCATCTCATTGCGGCCCATTATGGTTGCAAAAAGAAATTTCGCGTCCGAGACCCCGTCTGAAAACAGGACAACATATAGCTACTGCTCCGTCGCCACCTCGCTACAGCCTCGTTCCACACTAACATAACGGTCGCAAACCCTTGACAACTAACAGAGTAACTACGTTTGCTGTCATATCATACCTTTTTAGTATGATATTTATGTTTGAGATGATTTTGCTCACCTACGCGTGCAAAATATCATGGGTGTGATTCGTATGCTCTAAGAAATTGACTTTTTACCAGTTGACTGAAGCTTTGCTTTGGCGATCGTGGGCGCAGTTTGTAGAACACTCTGTATTGCAGTTGCGCTATAACTACGTGTAGTATTAGTTATATCGCAACTGCAATAGGGCAAAGCCATATTTTCTCCGTGATACGGAAAAGCGGAAAAAATCACGGAATTCGGGGTTTGCTTACGGAAATTTGAAAATGCCACAAAATAGTGAAAAACTGTGTAAAATGTCTAACTTTTGTGTTGATTTGCAAAAGAAAACAAAGAGAAGTGATAATTTAGCAGTAATCAACCATTAAACAATCCATTCTAGCATTAATTCTAGGCCTACGATGCAACTCGGGGAGACTACAGTAAAACGGTACTTACACAGCCGTGACGTTAGTCACGGCTGTCTTTTTTCTTACAGGTTCTTCATTTGCTACTAGCACTTACATGCTTACACCGATTTTGACCTAACTTGGTCACAACCATCATTGACCACGCCCCTACATGTCATATGAAACTCGTGGGGTCAAAGGTCACGCAGGGGTCATAGGGGTCAAAAACGTGATTTCAACTCAAAATGCTTCTTCTCTCACAGATTACGTAGGACAGTGACACCACTTGCACACAAGTATTGTTATTATCCAGTGTCTATGAGGTCCTCACAGATTTGGGGTCAAAGGTCATTAAGGGGTCACTTCCGGTATAAAACGAAAAACCTTCAAAAATTTTTATTTGCTAAGAAAAACATAGGACAGTAACGGTATGTTCACACATAAATTGTAGTTACCCTGTGTATATGTGGTATTTTTTATTTAGGGTCAAAGGTCATTAAGGGCCACTTCCGGTATAAAACAAAATACCTTTAAAATGCTTCTTCTCCCACAAATTACGTAGGACAGTGACACCACTTGCACACATGCATTGTTATTACCCAGTATCTATGGGGTCCTCACATATTTGGGGTCAAAGGTCATTAAGGGGTCACTTCCGGTATAATACGAAAAACCTTCACAATTTTTTATTTGCTAAGAAAAACATAGGATAGTAACGGTATGTACACACATGAATTGTGGTTACCCAATTCATATGTGGTATTTTTTTATTTGGGGTTAAAGGTCATTAAGGGGTCACTTCCGGTCTGAGACGAAATACCTTCAAAATGCCCCTTCTGCCACAAATAACATAGCCATGTGGTGCCACGTGCACCCATGCATTGACATTAGCCAATGTCTATGGACGTTTTCATATATTTTGGGGTCAAAGGTCATTAGGGGTCACAACACGGCTGTGTTCGTGGTCTTAGACCACAGCTAAGTCTAGTTATAATTATATCAGACAAATTACACTTTTAAAACATGCTTGTATTCACTTTTCAGTGCTTTATAATGTAACACGGAAAATCACGAAATCGTCCAATTTGTAACACGGAATTTAAATTTTGTAACACGGAAAAATCATGCAACTGAAGACCTGAGCGCAAGAAGACCGTAAGTCCACTTGGCCCCTCAACATGTATACACTCAAGTTACGTATAGTTTCGTATAGTTTGGTAATGTTTTACACATGTTCAGGAGCCAAAACAAATCTTTCACAACCTTTCATGATGTTTTCACCCTGGAACATGTATTAAACATTATAAAACCCTAGGAAACTATACGTAACCTTAGTGTATACATGTTGAGGAACCAAGTGGACTTACCATGCTTACGGTCTTCTTGCGCTCAGGTCTTTCAACTAGCTATATGGTATAAGTCTCTTGCTTAATATGACCCGAATCAGTGTCAATATTGGAACGGATTACGACAGAGCACATCTATCTGACACGAGGCTTTGTATTTTTCATTAATCATATTTTGTATATTTTCAGATATGGTCCAATTGTACGCCACGTTTGACTTTCACTTCAACTCGGACTCATACTTGGTAAGATGGAAATGACGTAATTGTTGTATGTGGAAATAATCTTAAATTTAGTGATTGTTCATAGATGTTTTGGTGGGTGTCGGAGAATAAATAGAGCTTACTAAAAACAAACCCCGACTCCCTTCTAGAGGATTGAAAACATTCCAAAAGTAAAAATAACATAATTACACCCCATTGTAGGGCTAGCTGTATAAGGGATAGTACTGATTTATAGTATATTAGGTTATACTCGTAGTTTAGGCAGACTGGCTAAAAGGTGGATTTCATTAACCCTAGAACAATAAAGTCATACATTGTTACACGGACTACAGAGGTTGCATTCGATTTACACAGGACATTTTGCAGGCATGCCGTGCATTTCTTAACTAAAACACCAAAGTGCGAATATTTCCAAATGTCTAAATTAGCTAAAATTTTAAGACGTGTTACAAAACTATATTTTCTAGAATTTCAGAGAGTACAAACAATATTGGCCGGATATTAGGTCATGGCCTATACCTTTAACATACGCTCGTACACTGTTTGTAGAGGTCACATGTCAATTCTCGTTATTCACAATAAGGGCGCCGCGGTTTGCGATGTAATCGTGATGTATCATGGGAAAAGGTCGACATCAAGTCCGCGCAATACGAATATTACCATGCTATTACATAGGAACACGTGACAATATTTTTAGTTTGTCAATATAACGGTATTACACGCAAATCAATAGAGAAAAAAATAATTGTGCACATTTCAAATCACATTATTAAGTATCATTGAGTATCGATTCGCGTGTAACACCTTTATTAAAAAAAACAAAAAAAATATTGTCACGTGTTCCTATGTAATAGCATGGTTATATTCGTATTGCGCGGACTTGGATGTCGACCTTTTCCCATGATACATCACGATTACATCGCAAACCGCTGGCGGCGCCCTTATTGTGAATAGCGAGAATGGTGAGAGCACTGTGTATTGTGTATAGGAAAATGAAATAACTGTAGTGTGTAAAATTCAACAATCGTGCGATTTTTACCAAAATGTCACCTAAATATAAATTTAAAGGAAATGACTATTTCAACCAAACTAACAAGTAAAAAGTTAATAGATCTTGGACAAATTTTACACCAGCGAAATGAAAATTATGGATATTACTGTAGAAACCGACGGTGAGCCTCACCAACCCCCATGGTCATTTTAATGGTCGGTCCTACCCTGTGGTAAGAATTGAATATATGAATACAAAAGCCACCCAAGTCCTACTTTGGCCAAATTGAGTTAAGCATGGGAAAGTGTTGCTATACATAGGCCTGTCATATGTATGAAAGAACAACTCAAATTCATCCTCTGTGTCTATTGAGCATGTGAAAAATAGCATGTATGAAAGAATCAACCCAAGTCCATGATTTGAGTCTTGTAACACATTGATTGAAATCCAGAATGTATAAAAGTCCACTTGTGACACATTCATTGCTAGAGAGTGACTTTTGAAAAAGAAAATGGGTTTAATCAAGGAAAGTGTGTGATTTATATTACATGGCAGAATGCTTATCAACATTATACATAACTGTGTGCTTTATTTTGTATTATCTTACTAGTGGTAATCTCATTCCAACATTATTGTCTTAGTATATGATTCAAAAAACCACCCAAGTCCAGAATTTAAATGAACCCCACGAAGTCCCTGAAATGCTAATCGTCATACCTAATACAGTTTAACCCACCCATTTGCACGTACAACTTACCATATTGACCAGGTAAATCTAACTGAAGGAATTAAAATGATACACAGGTTTTTTTTCTCAAAATCACTTCCCATGGACTTGGGTGGGTTTTGGATTCATGTATTCAATTGAATACCTGAGTGGAAGAAGGGCCCAACTATAATTTTTTACAAAAATGAGTTAGACTCAGCATTTTATTGCCAGCAGATTGTTATTCCTTGTGTGTGAAAGATGAGCCAAAATCCGAGTCCACTCTCTAAATAGTCTTCCATGTACACTTAATCATGGTTTTCATGGACGAAAGGCCCAACTCCATGGAGTTGGGCCCTTCTTCCATAAATATTGGGTTAAAGAGGAACTTCGTTCATCCATGAAATCTGCTTTTCACTGCAATAAACTTTTGTGCTAACATATTACATGCTTCTACTTGTGCAATTAATTGATAATTACCAACTTTCTGTAGCTATTTATAACACATCTGCTTACGGAACTGGCACTTGCATTATATTAGTGGAAGAAGGGCCCAACTCCAGCCCATATTAAGACCTGTACCGTTGCCATGGAAACATCGTATATAATTTCGAATGTATGTAATATTGTATGTTCATGTATTAAAGGTCTACTGAAGATGAAACATTCTGCCTGTAAAACTTTTCCAAATATTAAGTTTTTTCTTAATATCTCAAAACAGTTTTGATGGAGTTGGGCCCTTCTTCCACTCAGGTGTTCAATTGTATCCCTAAAATGAACGCAAAGGATGGATCTGCGATTAGATTAGGTTGTTTGGGCATAAGCACGTGCGTTTTTTTCTTTCCTTCTTTATGACTGATGAAAGACCTTCGTAGTTCTAGAATTTAGATAGGGACAGAGCAGAAAAAAAAAAACATTTTTCGCAAGTGGCTTTCCTATATCATAGTGCTCACTTTTTAAATAGACACACAATTTCTGAAAAACACAGAGCAGAGGGGCAACGGTCATTCAGACTCATACAGGAAAAAATGCACTTACTCTGTTTTAAAGCACATCAATGAGGATTCAGGAGAAGCATAGTTTAGCATATCTGCAATGTTCCGTTTTCGAGTTACTTAAGTATACTGTTAAATTAAAATAACAAAAGTATTCCTTTTAACATCCGCGCCCGTCAGATTATATTAATAAGACAAAATGATGGTATTAAAGTATTGCTTGAGCTATATTTTTCAATTGTTTTATAACAGGGTCAAACTGAGTTCAACATAACCGTTACCAACAACGAGGACGAGGTTCTAGCTTCCCTGAACTTCTTAAATGTTTCTTTCTGGACAAACTTTTAATTGAAGAGTTTGAATAGTGGTGCGTAGACAAGCAATGGATAAGGATTAGATAATGTATGTCAAAATATGACACCATAATACATAATGTATACAAGGTGAATCAAACGTAATTTTTTAAACTTTGGGTGCCCTCAGCCACACGCCCAGCGTTTTTGATGGCATCCACGTCTCATGAATCTCAAAATGTATTTGCTTGTCTATTATAATATATTGTGAGAAGAAAAAAAAATAAAATGTAAAAAAAAAATACAATTGAAAATGTGTACCTGGACCTCAACTTCTTCGCCGCTTACACCCCCTTAGGTTGGAGTGAACAAAAATTAGATTATGATTTTTGAAATGATAGTATATCAAGTACATCTCGAAATATATTTCCTTGTCTCTGTATATGATATATTGTGAGAAGAAAACAAATCCAATGTAAAAAAATACAATTGAAAATGGGTTCCTGGACCTCAACCTCTTCGCCGCTTATACCCCCTTAGGTTGGAGTGAAAAAAAAAAAGATTATGATTTTTGAAACGATAGTATACCAAGTACACCCCTAGAACTATGTCATTTGTGTGTATGGCTACATTGTGATTCCAAAGCTGTAATGACAGACAGTGTAACGTGTACCAATTGTAAATGAATAGTAGTGTCTGAAAATGAATGAAAACACACAATTTATCGGGATGGGGTATGGGTTGTACCTCAAAAAGTGAGATATACTTAGAAAATAGACATTAGAAAATAGTAAATCATAATTAAAGGGGCACTTCGTGATCCACAGCCTCATCCCCCACTTTTCTCAAAAAAAGTTGAGATTTTTATATCACTGGAAACCTCTGGCTACATAATGTTTATGTACAAAATATTTCTTGCAGATTAATTCGTTTTGCAAAGATATCGTGAAATTTGAATTTCGTTCTGGTGCACCAGAACGAAATTACAACGCATTGTCTATGGAGCAGTGTAATACACATAATCATGCATAACTCGCAAACGCAAAATCGGAATCAACTGAAATTTGGGAAATAGGCTTTTTTCGTGGATATGTACTGACAAATGTCATAAAAAGAGGATGCTAGGATCACGAAACACTCCTTTAAGTAGTACCATGTGTAACTACCCAGCAAACACAAAAACGTTTTCAAAACGTTTTAAATAAGTTATATTTTGGGTTTTGGTTTAGGTAAAAACGTTTTAATAACATTAAAATGTCGGGTTATATAAAGGTCAATAAATCGTTTTAAAACGTTTTGTATGAAAACACACAAAACGTTTTAATAACATTTAAATGTCGGGTTATATATAGGTCGTGAAAACATTTTATATACGTTATTGTAAATATTTTGGGCAAACATTTTTTGCAAACTATTTTTTCAACCCCAAAATAACATTCTGTTTAGAATGATTTGTACCAAGTTTTCAAAAATGTTTTTGGAATGTTATTTAAACGTTTTTATACCCTTTATATAACCCAGCATTTAAATGTTTTCTGTAAAACATGTTTGCTGTGCAGTGAATTACCAACAAATGTTATTTAATGTTATGAAAACGTTTTATACCATTAATGTACCCTTTATATAACCCGACATTTAAACGTTTTCTGACAACCTTTTATATCCTTTTGCGAATGATGTCGAAAACGTTTTGTGTTTGCTGGGTAAATGAACCATGCCTTTCAAACTATTTATATGTGAAGGCAATGTTTTGCTGTCAGATTTTGGCATTTTTGATCTCGATTTTCAAGCCATCCAGACAACTGTTATGGAGCCCCGTTCCCGATTTCATTATAATCGGATGGAGACACCATGACCTCGTTAACCTAACCTTTTTAACTATTTATGAGTCGGCGCATTGACGACTAAGCCAGCTTGGCAAAGACTGCCCCGCCCTTGTTGAGTCAGTTGATTGCGAGCTGGCTGGTCGACATCACGTCTTTATTTAGTGAGTACATTTTATTCAGAATCAATTTGATTTGTAGTAACTTGAAATAAGAATTAAATATATTTCAAAGAAATTAAATTATTGGTTTCAGCTAGTTATTTTGTGTTAGATCTCGGTTTCCTCTTTTGGCGTTTAACGTCATAATAAATTGGTGGAGTTATCCGTGGTTTTCTTTTCATTAATTCTTAATCGACAGTACCACCTGTCCGCTTGTTTAAATTTCGCGCGTTTTTGCAGTGAGCTTTGTTCCGTGTACTATCCATTCAGTATTATTATTCAATTCAGTTAACTGCACTATTCATTCATTGCTTGGAAGTATTATTAATATGGGCTATGTTTGTCGTGTAGTACCGGCCAGCTCGCAGTCTACTCAGCATATTTCGGCATATTTGGGTATGTAATTTTATTTAGTTTAAATATTGTGTTATACGGGCGTGGCATTATCTTGTAGGCCTTGTTTATCGAAATTATTATACTGGGTATGAGTATAGCCCACAAGAATGTTGGTTATAATTATTTCCATCGTCTGTTGCCACACGTAAATGAAATATAGATGGAAATAATAATTCATTGCAGTGTATTCATTGCTATTTTAGCCGCTTTCCCAGTCTTTTGTTCAGATATTTTGGATAACGCTACGCTTGTTGAACCAATGCCAGAACAAGAGTCACCACCGATAGTCACCATGTCTAAATATGAAGGGCATTTTAAAGAATCGTATTCTGGCAAACCAGAAGAGAATTTAGAATTGTTTTTGGCACGATTTGAATTAAATTCTCAGTTGCGTGATTTCGCAGATGCATAGAAACACTTGGCCCTTATTCTTAGATTAAAAGGAAATGCATCAATTTGGGTTTCAACTCTGCCAGACGGTCAGAAAGACACATATGAGCATTTAAAGGCAGCATTAATTGAGCATTTTCAGGGTAATGACATGAAATGGGTTAACGAATCGAAATTATCAAGCCGTATTCAAACCGAGGCCGAGTCTCTGGATGACTATTTCTCAGATATCTTGACGCTTTGTCACAGACTAGGTAAATCTGAACAAGAAAAGTTGACTCATTTCATATGTGGTTTAAAACCTAACTTACGTGCTTTTGTTATTTCAAAGGAACCTGAATCTATAGACAAAGCAGTGCATTTTGCACGCCTTGCCCAGACAGTTACGAATCTTCCATCCACCCCATCAGTGAACTTGGTAAGTGAAAATCCCAATGCTATGCAGGATCAGAAAATTGCATCAGTGTCCGCTATTGAAAAATTATCAGAACAAGTGGAGCAAATCAAAGTGCAAGTTCATGAAATAGCGTCCAGGCCTAAGCCAAGCTCCAATAGACCCTCATTCAAACAATATGGGTCATTTAGAGGAATCATCAATCTAACAATAGGTCAAAATCCCAACATGACCAAAGGAGACCAAGTTTCAATAGACCCACGTGCTTTCGTTGTGGAAAACTTGGACACAAAAAGTTCGATTGTTATTCAAAATTTCACGTCGAAGGTTATCCTTTAAACTGACAACCCCGCCTACTTCCTATCATGCATCATCTGTAGATAGTAATTCTGGTGTCAAATCTCAGAATGTAGGTGAAGGGGACACAGCTTATATTGACACTTCCTTTCACAATTGTTGTATTAAAGTCAATTTGGGATGTGACCAAATGTCATGTTTAATTGATACTGGCGCAGACATTAATTTGATCAATGAAACTTGCTATCAAAACTCCTCTGTATGCAAAAGCTTGCGCGTATTCAATCCTCGTTATAGTCGTGCAGTTACAGCAAATGGTTCTTGTTTGAATATAGTAGGTCTTGCGTACATTCCTTTGATAATTTCTGGCACAAAATGTTCGGTTCCTATGCATATTACTTCCAATTTGGACCGTGAGCTCATACTTGGTGCAAAATTTCTGAATTCTCAGGATGCAAATTTGAATTTTAAGTCTAAAACACTCAGACTAAATTCTAAAGTTCACCTCAGAACTTCTTCGCGTATTGAAATTCCACCACGTTCTCAATCTGTGTTTTCCGCAAGAATAAAAAACCAAGTGTTTGGTGGAACTTCAGGAGTTTGTACTCCTGGTAGAGCGTTAAACAATTTGGGTTTACAATTAGCCCATACTGTGTGTAGAGCAAAATCGCATGGTAATTATTCTGAGGTGCCAGTGCTGTTGTTAAATCCTTCAAACAGTACTGCTGTTATTTACCCTCGGACTAAGTTGGGAACATTTTCTGTAGTAAACGATAGCGAAGTCCATTTTTTCTGCTATTGAGGATGATCCCGTTGTGATGTTTTCAGAAGTTAAACCTGAAATTGTGCAAGAGAAATCAGATGCGCAATCTAAAATTGATGAAGTTCTTAGTCAAGTTGATTTAGCAAATGACAACTTGACTTCGTCTCAGCAACATGAACTTCAATCATTGTTGGCTGATTATGTTGATGTGTTTCAAACTTCAGGTAGTCCTTTGGGTCATTATTCCAAAATTAAGCATGTCATCAACACTGGTGATCATCCTCCTGTGAGGGCTCGTCCATACAGACATCCTCCTCACTTACAGAAAGTTATTAGAGAGCAAGTTGATCAAATGTTAAAAGACGGCGTCATATCTCCTTCTACTTCATGTTGGTCTAGCAATGTAGTCTTAATTAAAAGAAAGACTCAAAAGACTTGAGATTTTGTTTGGATTTCAGGCCCTTGAATCTGTGTTCTTTTAGTACCAATTCTCTTATTCCGAACATTCTGGACTCGTTAGACAGTTTAGGTGCTGCAAATCCAGCATTTTTCTCAACTTTAGATATGGCATCAGGGTATTGGCAGATAGGCCTAGAGGAAAGTAGCAAATGTAAGACTGCTTTCATAACTCAGGACGGTCTATATGAATTTAATGTCATGCCATTCGGCCTCCAAAATGCGCCAAGCACGTTTCAGCGCACAATGCAGGAAATTCTTAGAGGCCTACAGTGGAAAATTGCCTTAATATATCTAGATGACGTCATCATCTTTTCAAAGTCTTTTGAGGAACATCTCAGTCATTTGTCTCAAGTTTTAGATCGTTTTAGAACAGCTGGACTAAAACTTAAGCCAAAAAGTGTAGTTTTGGTCATAACAAAGTTCGGTATCTTGGCCACATTATATCACAAGAAGGCGTATCCACAGATCCAGAAAAGACCAAAATTGTTCAGAAATATCCTGTTCCAAAGAAAGTCTCAGAGGTTAAATCGTTTCTCGGTTTTACAGGATATTATAGACGTTTTGTTCCAAAATTTAGTCAAATTGCATATCCACTGATCTGTCTAACAAAGAAAGATGTTCCATTTGTTTGGTCATGTGAGTGTCAAAACGCGTTTGAAACACTCAAACAGAAACTCCTTGAACCGCCCATCCTGGTTTATCCTAGGTTTGATGATTCTCAATTTATCCTCCAAACGGATGCGAGTATTACAGGCTTAGCATTCATTCTTTCCCAAGTTCAAGATGGTAGTGAGAAAGTTATAGCTTATGGTGGAAGATCCTTAACTAGTGCTGAAAAAAATTATTCCATCACGGAATTAGAAGCATTAGCGGTCGTTGAAGGTGTTAAAAAGTACTCTTCTTACCTTCTGCATGGTCCAAAGTTCAAAATTGTCACGGATCATCAAGCTTTGTGTTGGATATTTGGAAGAAAACCTGTCACAGGTCGGTTAGCACGTTGGGCTTTGCTACTGCAATCGTATGACTTTGAAATAATTCATAGGCCAGGTAGTACTATTCAAAATGCCGATGCTTTAAGTAGAATACATCAAAATGTATCATTAAGTTCTAGCCAAATTCCTATTGAATTGCCAAGTAATCATAGCAAAGTAGATGTCAAGTCAGGTCAAAGTAAGGATTGGATTCCTTTAAATTGGATTCCATTTGGGTTTGGTTCACTAGATGATGATATTTTTCCTTGCCATACAAAACCAAATGTCAGTACAATTCGTAATCTTAGGTTTCAACAAGGTAAAAGGTTAAGTGACAGAAAGGAGGACAAGTTTGAAACTTATATACCCCACATTCATGATGTGTTAATTTGTCTGATTTTAAGCAGGAACAAAGAAAAGACTCCTTTGCAGCCAAGATGATCAGATACCTTGAGATAGGCGATCTCCCAGATGACAACAAAGAAGCTCGTAATATACTGCTAGAGTCTGAACATTATTTCTTACATGAAGGTGGGTTATTTCATATCTGGTCCACTCCAGCAAAACGTCATTTTCCTGAAAGGACCACTGTACAATTGTATGTACCGTATAGTTACATTGATACAATTTTGAATGCTCATCATGATCAAGCCCTTGCTGCTCATTTTGGATTTCACAAAACTTATGCCAGTATTCGAAAAAGATATTTTTGGAGAGGTATGTACAAAGATATTGATAATTGGATTAGATCATGCGTTTCATGTGCTAGTAGAAAAACACCTAAGCATAAAGTAATTGCTCCGTTAATGACCATGGAAGTTCCTGGACCATTTGAGAGAGTAAGTGTCGATATTTTAGGTCCACTTCCTATATCTACTTCAGGCAGTAGATACGTCTTGTGTTTCACGGATCACTGCACAAGGTGGCCAATTTTGGTCCCAATAAAAAATATGGATGCTAGTACTGTAGCTCACTGTTTTTACAAAGAGGTGATATGTAATCATGGTTGTCCTAGGTTTCTTCTAAGTGACAGAGGCACTTCCTGTCAAAGCTGATGCTCGAAGTTTGTCGTATCATGACAACAAATAAACTCAACACCAGTTCATATCATCCTCAGTGTAACGCAGTACAAGAACGTTTAAGTGCTGTTATACTAGACACTATTTCTCATTATGTCAATAAGTTTCAAACAGATTGGGATGACTACCTGCCATCAATCCAGTTTGCGTACAGAACCAGTTCTACTGACAACAGCGTAGGATTCAGCCCGTTTTTCTTACTCTACCGAAGAGAAGCAATCTTACCAATGGATGTTGCCTTACTGGAGCCAGAACGTTTAACAGATAGAACCGTGAGAGAACACATCAAGCAACTGGTAACTCAGCTGGAAACGACTAGGAAATCTCCAAGCATCATCTACAGCAAAATCAACAGACCATGAAAAAGCGGTATGATCAACACGCCACTGATGTCCAATATCAGGTAGGAGACAGTGTATTCATATATTTCCCAGTAACACAACCAGGATTGTCCAAGAAACTGTGCAAACATTGGTGCGGCCCATACTTGATTATAAAACAATCAAGTCCGGTGAATTTTATGGTTAGAAATCTTGAGAACAATAAACTCTTGAAGGCGCCTATACATGCAAATAGAATGAAATTTGCATATAACCGGTATGTTCGCCCTGCAAATAATGAACTTCCTGTAGACCTTCAAGCTCAAGCACCTGTAGCAGTATTGGATGACACAGATCTTCCAAAAGACTCATTTGAGCCCTTACTGGCTAAACAAACTGTCAAAGATTCAGTTATTTTACCTGTGCCGGGATTACCTGCACATAAGAAACAAACTGACAAACTGTAAAAAAAAAAAAAAGTCATCAGAGGAAAATTCGTCAACGGTAAACTGCATTACCTGATTAAGTGGCAGAACTTTTCAAGCAAGTCTAATTCATGGGAACCTGAAGACCATCTTACTGATGCCACTCTGGACTTTTTGAAGACAAATCCTGTCAGGATAGCAGGAAAAGTGAAAATAAAAAAAAAATGCCAAAATATGTTTATTGTGTGTATATATTTATTGGTAATGTCGTGAAAATTTAATGAAATGAAATGATTGCCTGCAAGAGGTACCGGAATCGGACATGTTATTCAGGCATTTTGTGTGAACATTTAAGAATAATTTGTGATGTCAACTTTCAGTATAAAATTGGCAAAATACGCAGATAAGTTGATTGAATTATGTCACTATTTCAGAATAAGTTGACATTATGAAGATAAAAGTAATGGAGAAACAAATTATGAGATCAAGAAAATATTTGACTCAAGAAAATGTATGTTTCTGAAATGTATGTTATATTGTATTATGTATTGTAAATCATGTTATTGCAAGCTTGCTAATCAATTGTTTGTTTTGTTCTTTATTGAGTTTTATACAGAATGGAATTCAGAGGGTACCCTCCCCCATGACCTTAGGATCTTCTAGTTCTTTTTCATCTTACTGGACTTGACGACAGCTACTTGTTCGATTAGCGGAGTATGCATATCCGCGCGGGATGCATATGCTTCTTAGTTAAATGACTCTGTGGAAGGAGAACGGCGACTCTGGTTGCGCGCATTTTGTTATCAAAATTACTAGAGGCCCGTACTCCGGAAGAAGAGTACCGCTGGTAGGAATATAAGGTCTTGGCAATTTAAACTCAATAGGAATTATTAAATTAAGTAAGTTTCATAAATGAAAAAAATTAAAAAGTAAGTGTAGTGTAAAAAATAATGTGTAGATTAATTTAAAAAAGCAAATCGTATGAGAAGATTCAAAAAAGGGGAGGCGGATGTTATGGAGCCCCGTTCCCGATTTCATTATAATCGGATGGAGACACCATGACCTCGTTAACCTAACCTTTTTAACTATTTATGAGTCGGCGCATTGACGACTAAGCCAGCTTGGCAAAGACTGCCCCGCCCTTGTTGAGTCAGTTGATTGCGAGCTGGCTGGTCGACATCACGTTTTTATTTAGTGAGTACATTTTATTCAGAATCAATTTGATTTGTAGTAACTTGAAATAAGAATTAAATATATTGCAAAGAAATTAAATTATTGGTTTCAGCTAGTTATTTTGTGTTAGATCTCGTTTCCTCTTTTGGCGTTTAACGTCATAATACAACTTACTGTCGGCTGTGCTCATTGGTGTAAGATCAGCTATACGTGAGTTAGCTATGTGCCGCAATATTAAAACATGAAAGTAGGCAAGTACCAAAATCAGTGAGATCATTAAGTGTGCCAGTGCTCAACGTTGCAGCTACCACATGTTGCTATTATAGAGAGGTGTTAAAATGGAATGACGCCAGAAAACCCCAATCACTTGCACACATGCATTGTTATTACCCAGTGCCTATAAATTATACACATATTTGAGGTCAAATGTCATTAAGGTGTCACTTCCGGTATAAAACCAAATTTTTTCAAAATGTTTATTAGCCATGAAAAAAGGGGAGTGACGGTATATTCACATATGAATTATGTTTACCTAATGTATATGTGTTATTTTTATTTGGGTCAAAGGTCATAAAAGGGTCACTTCCGGTATAAAACAGAATACCGTCAAAATGCTACTTCTCCCATTACGTAGGATGGTGACGCAACATACACACATGCATTGCTATTTCCCAGTGTCTATGAATCGTACACAGATTTCAGGTCAACGGTCATTAAGGGGTCACTTCCGGTATAAAACCAAATACCTTAAAAAATTGTATCAGCTAAGAAAAACATACCACAGTAACGGTATATTCACACATGAATTGATGTTATCCAGTGTACACGTGGTATTTGTTTTATTTTGGGTCAAAGGTCATTAAGGGGTCAATTCCGATCCAAGACGAAAAACATTCAAAATGTCCATTCTGTCACAAATAACATGGCAGAGTGATACTATGTGCACACATGCATTGGCATAAGCCAATGTCTATGGGGTTTTGGTAGATTTTGGGGTCAAATGTCATTAAGGGGTCACAACATGGCTGTGTTCGTGGTCTTAGACCAGAGCTATGGCAAAAGGTCCACTACTCCTTCATGCTGAGGCCGATTTTGACCAAACTTGGTCATACGTATCATTGGCCAAGATGTAACTTGATAGGTGACCAGTTCCAGGTCAAATGTCACACAAGGGTCACACGGGTCAAAAACTTGATTTCAGCTGTAAATGCTACTCCTTCACACATTTC